>NC_056744.1:1046823854-1046883854 GCF_019279795.1 Protopterus annectens | reverse complement strand
ATGCTTTCCAGACTACTGTATTAATTGATCTGTTTGAGAGTTGCATTAGTCTGTTATTATGTATTTCAAAGTCTAAACAGCTATATGACATGGCATATACAACTGTAAAAGTACACAAATAAAGCCTTCTCATGTATGCAAACCTGTGTGTGGTGTTATATCCTTCGACCTCTCTGTGGCTATATGTTTCATGCAACAATTGTCTTTTGTATGGGTGACCCATACAGTGTCCATTTGATAAAGTGGCGACTGTAGGAATACTGGCTGTTCCATATGGTGTGCAACCTGTAAATATGTATCTTCCTATACATATCTCTCTGTGTGTATGTGTAGTTACATATAAATATATATATATATATATATATATATATATATATATATATATATATATAGATACATATATATACATACACATGTATCTGCATATGTGTGTGTGTGTGTGTGTGTGTGTGTGTGTGTGTGTGTGTTTGTGTGTGTGTATGTAGTATCTTAGTACATTCCCTATGGTAGCCAGACTGTACTGCATGATATGTTATTGATGCCAGCGTGACATCATATAGGTGGGATGGATTACTCTTAACATGTTGTGCCTGTGTTGTGTTGGGTCCTGAGTATGGGACTTGCAACAGTTGGTACTGTATTGCAGGGCAGACCTGTTTAGCTGTGGGGGGTGGGTAATATCAATATGTGCAAGACGTATGTAGCTTGGGCTCTCTCACCCCCATCAACAGTGCCTGTGGTCATAAATGTATTTGTTGTGTTCTCTTCTATATCTATAGCTATATATCTGTATATACATATATACACACACATATATATATATATATATACATATATATACATACATAGCTATAGATGTATGTATGTATGTGTATATATATATATATATATATATATATATATATATATATATATATATCTGTGTGTATATGCACATATATATATATATATATTTAGATATATATATATATATATATATATATATAGTTATTTATATATCTATTCAGATAGAAATATATACACACACACACACACACACACACACACACACACACACACACACACACACACACACACACACACACACTCACACACACACACACACACACACACACACACACACACACACACACACACACACACACACACACACACCCGTGCTATTATAACCTGATAGTAACTTTTTTGCTGATTGTAATGGGACTTTGTTATATTTTCTCCCTGGGTCTCAGATGAAAATGAGTCAAAAGCTCAGTCAGACTAACACGGTTAACACATGTAAAATAAATAAATACATAAATAAATGAGATCCATGCAGATGTTTTAAGTTTCACTTCTTCAAACCCATTTCACCGAGTTCACTTGTTCTAAGTAGTGAAACTTCGAACATTGACTTTGGCAGTCACACTACAGCACAGAATGGGAATATTCACTTTTCCTTGCTGTAGTGCGATCTTGGAGCTGGTATATTTAAGTAGCGGGGTGGGGGCACAGCCCCCCACATGGGGGTGCAGTGGGGCTTGCCCCCCTGCAAAAAACATGTTTTAGTGTGTTTTTTTTTGGTGGGTCGCCCAGGGAACTAGACTTCAGCGAAAGTACACTTTCATTGAAATGAACTTTCGCTGAAGTGTGGGTCTCCTGCTCTATTTCGAAGAAGTGTTTTTTCGAAGTAGAGCAGTAGACCCAAATAAATATATACATCTACATGTTTAAATGCATTTCCTGTACTGTTGAATGACTGTGCTGGATGATATTTTTTTAAAAACATCAGGGTTATGTATATCTGACATGGCTTATTTGTAAATCACTTTAGCTATGGTGTGCAGGGTCCTGGGCTCAAACCTTACAGAGGCTGTTTATTTTGTTGCTGGGCAGAACAAGGGCCCTTGGATACAGAGTGATTAAGGCACTTTTAATCAGTTGTAAGCGAGTTTGCATGGGTTTGCACGGAGTAAGCACTGCTAACTTCCAGTTACAGTTTCTTATACTGATTTAGCTTCTCAGTTGCTTAACCTGTGTAGGCATTGCTTACCCCTATGCAAACAAGGTTAGACCCACTTACTGTTGCTTAAAAGTGCTTACTCCCACTTACCCCGTGCTAATTTCTTTAAAAGAAAAGAAAAAGGGTTGCTAGGAATGTGGTGAAAAAGTGGCACAAAGAGGGAAAGACAGTAGGGGAAATAGCTATGGATGTGCAGGATGGGTGTATGGAAGGTCTATACCTGCCTATTTTTTCTACAGCAACAGCTATGCATATACACTAAATTTGGAGATAGATTTGGAAACTCAACCCCCTGAGAGATGGGTAAGAACAATTATAATGTGTTGTGAAGCCAATTAGACCAGATTACATGTGTCCAGTGGACACGTCTGTGAAATAGACCGCTATGTATTGGGCGAGATGTTTTGGGTGGAACAGACTGCCCTTTTCTTCAGGTGAGAGTGGGATGTTGGGGAGGGATAGTAGATATATTTAGAGAGGTAGGTTGGGTAGGTTATCAGACAAGACAAGATGCATACAGGGGCAGTATATGACACATGTGGGGGTAAACACCTTGAAGGGAAGGGGTGTTGGGAAATCAAAAGCCAATGAGCCCCCTAGTGGAAACAGTGGGACTGAGGTCCCTACCCATGGGCAGTCATGACTGCACCTTCACAGCCCCAAAGGTGGCTGTCCTGGGGGCTTAGTAGGAAGGGCAGTTGGACCCTCTAGATGTGCCACGCGGCCCTCAAGTTGGTGTAGCAGATCTCCAAACTCCCTGCAGAGCTCGCTACACACCAGACCCCGGAATTTAGGATGGGTGACAGTATCCTGTCGTTGTCCACACCCAGGGGGGGTGAGCTCCATCCCCTGTAGCAGTTCCACCCAAAGGTGGTGCAGGACCAATGGATGAGGAGGTCGAACGTTGGGCCTCAGATGTGTTGGTGCCTAGTGCATGGCCAGCTGAGGTGGGACAGGTGGGTCCACTGGGACCGTCCTTCCCAAATGTGCTATGGTGTTTACATTTTATCAACATTTGTGGGTTAGTAATAGTCAACACATTCCAGGATTAGGTATAACACCATGCATAGCTATTCCAATTAACTCAAACACCAGATATGGAACAGTTGCATAGCAAACAGAACACGTGCATATATGGGACTACAGTGGTCATTACAACAGCATGCAGGTACATTGTTGGTAGCATGCTACCAATGTGGGAGTATGTCAACATGGCACATGCATAGAAACAAATTTAAATAATTATCAAACAATAGGACATATGTCCCAACAGTGGAGTTAATTCACCATATACCAATTGAGTTGTGTATTTAGTTTATTGTTGCAGACATGGTGAGGGGGAGAGAAAGATGTCAATTAACAACTAGTATATTCCTGTAGTTTGCATTACTTTCCTAGTCAGTGCTGGGATCTGTAGCTTACAGGTATTAGTACGCTAACATATTGCCTTAGTTTGGACAGTGTTATGGCTGTTGACAATTATATACATGAATTGAGTTTTACCTGCAGTATACACCTCTTACCTGGTATACCTGTGGAGATATTGTTTGTTAACACTACCTGTTTCTACACATACTCCCAGATTCCAGATTGATGTTATGCACATACCTTTCCATCTCTTTTAACACACACTCTGGGCATGTCTTCACCACATGCAGGTGAACCGGGACATATTTTGACTATTGACCTTTAGTGACTTGTACAATGACAGGTTTGTTTTATTTGCCATTTTACAAATATATACAGCTCTGACTGTTAGTTATATGACATGAAATGCTGCCTACATGGCAGAAAGTAGCACACTGATATGGCAGGGGGACAGGGTAACAGCCAGCAGATATTGGCCAAATAACTGGACATTCTGGACATTTTTGTACACTGGTGGGGTATGATACTGCATACAGCTTACTGCCACTCCCAGGAGTTGAACCATGGCTGTGTCTGCTAAAAATAAAACACTGTCCATCACAGTTGAGTTTGCTATATAGATATTGCTGTGTATCTCTTGTCTGATTTCTGTCTATAATTCTGATGTTTTACATTCTGACCTTGTAATTACAACACTCTTATACAGGATTTCTCAGACAGTTGTATTATGTAGTACAGTGTGTGTGACAGTGATGAGTGATACCTTATTATTCTGAGCAACAGCAACACTAACATTGCCATACAATACTAGAATAAACAGTACCAGTACATGATATCAATCTTTTATTTATAGGCACAGTGTTCGTATCTGACAGACCTATGGGAGCAATGTTTGTTAGCACTACATGCATGTTGCTACACAAATTACCAGTTTTCACATTAGTATTATGCACATACATCTCACTCTGTTACTGCACACACTCTGGTCACAGCTTGACAACATGGGGGTGGAGATGGGGCATACTTGGCTGCTTACTCTCTTAAGATTTTAAGGATTTGCTAGAGTGACAGGTTTGTTATAGATGTCTGACAATCAGTTGTATGTCTTGTTTGCTGCCTAAACATATGGGATCATCCCACTGATTTGCCAGGGGGAGAGGGTGACAGCAGCTATGGAACAATTTACTGGACATTCTGGACATATCTGTACAGTTGTGGGGTATGATTTTGCATACAGCCTACTACCACTTCCAGGATTCAAACCATGGCTATGTGTGCAAAAAATACACATTGCAGTTGAGTGTGCTATTTGGATTTTGTTGTCTGTCTTTTCAGGGTTTCTACGTCTCTCTAAGTTGTACTATTTGACCTCTTGGGATTACAACAGTCATATGCAGACTTTCCTACACAAATTTAAATATGTAGCACAGTGTGGGTAACAGTGCTTACTACAACAGTACTATGAAGTGATTGCAACTCTACATTACCATATGATACCAGAGTGAACACATGCAGTCCAGCAGTTAGAACTTTATTGTCAGGCTATTATGCTTTTATTTACATACAACCTATATGAGACTCTTCCTGCCCTATTCTCTGGTTTATATAGTACATGCCTTAAGCAATACAGGTTTTATACAGGCAATTAATTTACTACTACTTTTAGATTTATTTCCTATGACACTACATGCAAAAGTATTACTAACTTACCTCACATCACAACTGCTGCAGTCTAAAGCCACCTGCTTCCTGGTTTGCAGCCTGCTCATCTGCCACTGTAAAAGACATAAGAGGAATATTTAGCCATACCTATCCATAATATACATGAGCTGGAAATTATTAAACAGGTAGTGGACTGATACCTACACACAGCTGGGACATCTCCTGTCCTCCTAGCCTTTTGGATCCACTGATCCAAGAGTTCCATTTTCTCCACTTCAGGTTGGCATAGTGATGCCTGACCTGCTCATCAGTTCGGGGTATGCCAGTGACACTGGTTAGGTCATGAGCGAGACAGTCCCAGGCTTCCGCTTTGTTTTGAGAACCTTGGTACTGACCCTGCAGCAGTCTCTGGTCATGGTCTTTCACAAGGAGTCCGGCTATGACTCTGGACTCTTGGATGCCCCAGCACTGTGCCCGAAAGCACACATCTTCTCCCATTCCAGACATAGTGCCTACAAGGGGAAGCTACAACCAGTTATGAGATGTATTCCCACCTTTTGAGTTTAAATAGGGCTGGTTTTCTGCACTTTGCCATGATTGGACTGTTTTGAAAATGCTAAGCTATGGGCAGACCTGCTTACCTAAGGTTGTCATTACTAAAGGGGTATACCAATAGGCAGACTGAGTTAGCTGGCCTACACATTGCTTACACCTACTAAGCTGGGCTGTGCAATTCTTAGCGTTGCTTAATATTTAATTTGCATTATATTTGCATTTTGGCATTGATTTATTATTCATTACATGTTATATATGTGTTTGGTATCCATGATTCATGTGTATGTACACTGTATGGGATCCTTGTGTTTATTAGGGGATTTCAACACTTTAATACAGTGACACCTCACATCTCGGCTTAATGCAGTACTCCAGTTCACATATTTATGTCCTGTAGTAGGTTATACAATATAAAACTGTATATAGATTCCTTCAACATGTTCAATTTGTATTTCCTATAGTGAGGATCTGTTTGGTGATACCTCAATTTTGCATACTGCTGTAATGGCTTAGTGGTTAACTACTGTGACTATAGTGTACAGAGTCCTGGGTTCAAGACCTAAAATGGCTGTTTACTTTTTTTCTGGCAAGAACAGTGGCTGATGCATACAGAGTGATTAAGGCACTTTTAAGTAATTGTAAGTGGGTTTGTGCGAAGGTAAGCAATGCTAACCTCGGGTTAAATATGTTTACAAAGAGTTAGCTTCAATATTGCTTAACCTGTGTGAGCATTGCTTACCCCCATGCTAACGGGCTTAAACCCACTTAGTACTGCTTAAATATGCTTAATCCCGCTTACTACTGCTTAAATATGCTTACTCTTGCTTACCACCCCAATAATTTAGACAGTAATGTCTAATGATTCTTGGGAAGGTGGTGGATTTAGAAACTGTATGAATTTATCATTCATTACACATTTTACCTTCCATTTCTATCCCTGCTTCCTGTGAACATATATTGTATAGGGCACTTATGATTATCTGTGGACTTTACAACATCATGACAATGACGCTTCACATCTGCATTTAATGCAATACTCCAGTTCACAAATATATGTTATGTCATAGGTTATGCAACAAAATAAATTGATAATAAAGTGATTTGACATGGAAAATGGATTGTACTGGAGTGGGACTCAAACCGGGAATGACTGCTCGCAAGGTGAATGCTCTGCCCACTACACTCTTGCTGTACTACTTCATTTGCATATATCTTGCTTTTTATCCTCTTGTGCCATTTAAGCTGAATTAACTGTAGCTAAGTGATGGGCAAACCCACGCAATTATGGTTAAATTTAATCTGTTTTATAAAAAAAAAAAAAAAAAAAAAAAAACTTCTTTATATTTAATGTTTTAACTATTGCTCTTATAAACTTGGGGAGATATTGCTGGGGGTATGCAAACACCTATGAGCGGTCTCGCTCATTCTTATTCATACACTGCTGTTCCTCATTTCAGGAACATGTATATTCTGCTCTCAGACATGCCCCCTTCACTAATACATACTCCATGTCCGTTTAGGAGCTCAGGCAGCGCGCCTTCATTGATATGCATGGCGCGCTGCCATCCTGCTCGGCCGCTTCCATGCAGGACTAAGCTAGTCTTGCATGGAAGGATAGTGAATCCAGGGGAAAGTATTTTAATGATTTTTTTTTTTGTTTTGATTTATTATCAAGAGACAAGCACTAGGTGTTGAATAAATACATTTGTACATACTTTCATCAGATTATGGTTAACTCTTCTAATGCTACTGAGTTATGTTGATTAAGGTAAACACACATATTCTTCAGTATTCATTATTGATATAAAAGTTGTGCTTGGGAGACTCTGCATTGTTCTAACCACATACATACAGCATGATACTATAATTCAGATGAGATCTTTTTTGTTTATTATTTAGAGAACCAGCAGTCCAGCTATATTGCAAGATTTAGACAGCATTTGGCATATATAGAGGGAAGTACTTTTGATATAATACAGACATATGTAGAGATAAAGTCTCATCTGAATAAGAATGTATGGCATTTACTTTGCTGACAAAGATAGAGAAGCTCTAAAGTTTAAACAACTGCATATTACTTCTGTTACTAACATCATTTACATACAACTTAAAGCTGATTGTGATGATAGGAGTTACTGCCTTCTATACCAGGAGAAGTAGGGCAGTGGAAATGTAACATATGCCAGCACAGCTAGCTGGAATTTAGTAAAAAATTATGTTATTTGAATATCAAACTGATTTGTACAGATGCTTGTGTTGAAAATGTATTTGTAAAGTTGTGTGTGTTAAAAATGTATCAACAGTGTGCCCTGCTGGGAAGAATAGAAATGCATATGTATTATTATAACTGAATCAAAGTATACATTTTAACAGAGGATACTGTAAGAGAAGAGGTTAATCACAATCCAGCTGCAACAAACTTTGAAAAATAGTTGAACTTAAATTAGACCATAAGGATTGTATTTTACAGTTCTGGTTACAGCCAGATACAACATGTCTGGCAAACCAAGTATTAGGAAGCCTTCTTTATTGTCGCTAGCAAGGAGCTAATTGCTACTCTGGAACAGTAGAGGTGTGAAATTGTTTTATGATTTCCAGGAGCTGCAGCAGATCTGAGAAAATCTCTGTGTGTATGGTAACACATAGGTGCTAAAATCCTGTCAACTTCTAGTTTTAGTGATATTGTGGAAAACAAAATCAAATGACCAGATTTGATGTCATTCTGTAAGCTATCCAAGAAATAATATTTAGCTATTATATTGAGAAGTCTTTCAGTCAGACCGGGCAGTCTGTTTCTTGGAACCTGACATAGAATGAAGACCACTCACCAACTTCATCTTGCCTTGCCCTAGTAGTGACCAGGGGCAGTAATTCTCTAGATCAGTCAGGAAAATGAAGTGAGGATAGTTAAGTATTGTTTTTTTTCTGTAACTTTGTGAATCTTTCCAGCTGTGTTATTTTTAATATTTCCTGTGATTGAAACTCTGGTGTTTACTTTCAATAGGTATTTAATATTTTCATGTTCCTTTATTATTTATTATTAAATATGTTTAAATTTTCTATGGTGGCTGGTCCTTTTTAGAAAAATATTTAAGTTTTGTGAGTATTTGTATATATTTATTTGGTGATAACTGAGGCCAATCCTCAAAGCCTGGCTGTTTGTTCAACATTACCCTTTATATTAATATTAACTTCACTCAGTATAATTGGACACCCTTTTAAGAAGCTTATACTAACTGACTGGTGGCAGTGAATCTACCTTATAGTCTGGCAAAGTTGGTAGAGTGGGTAATCTGTGCCAGTCTTTCCCAGATGTGTGTATGAGAAGATTATATCTCAAAGAGTGTGTGTGTCAGCTACTTGGAGCAGGGACACAAAGCACTGGTTTCACAGAGAGGGTGCTGGAGTGCATGGTTTGGAATCTTGGCTGAGGACCTAACTCTACAGCTGTCCCAGTGGGGAGCCTTATTTTTGGACCTGGGGAGAGACAGAAAGAGAAGCCCAGACACCAGGCTGAGTGTGATCGCTGTGTGTTCTTAAGGCAAATTCTGCTTGATGCAGAGAGTTCTGCATCTGGAAATACTGAGTGTATCCATTTGTATTCCAAGTGAACGTCTATCTCTAGTGTCAGAGATGAGGATTCAGGCTCCTTGATTAGTGGCCCATAATGGGGACATATTGATGAGCAGAAGTGGGGATATTAATTGAACTTCTGTAGCCTCTAAGCATTTGTCACTGAATTTGGGCGTACTCTCAAACAGCCAAAAGGCTGACATTCAAAGTTTCATTTCAGAACAGTTGTGTTCATTTATTTATTTATTTGCTAGTTTAGTTTAGTCAGGGAAAGCAGGCAAATATGTCAGCAGAGGAGATGGAAGTCAAAGGACTGGTGTATGCCAACCTGACTAAAGAGGAAATGATTTCAGCCTTAGTCACAGATCAGACTAGCAACCAGGAGGATAACTGGTCTAGTGATGGGAATTTGCGGCCATCAGAAACAGGATAGTTCACTTTTTCCTCAGAAAACTTAAAAACATGTCGAGAGTTAAAGAATCTTGAACTGGAGGCCAAACATTTGGAATTACAATCAGCAGAGAGGCTGTGGTGTTTGGAGGCTGAAGAAAATCAGTGAATGTGGCATTTGGAGGCTAAAGAAAATGAGAAGCAGTGTCAACATGAGAGGGAGATGCTGACTCTTCACCAAGGTCATGGAGGTAATGGGGAAGTGAATAACTAAACCCTGAAGCAATAAATGTCAGTAAATTTCTTCCACAATTTACAGATGGTGATAATTTTGATAGCTGTATTTATATATTTGAAAGAGTATGTAAACAGTATAATGTTGATCAAGGGCTCCAGGTACAGTTTCTGACCCCTTTACTCCATGGTAAAGCTGTACTTGCTGTTTCTAAATTGTTTGACATTAATTGCTTAAATTATGATAAAGTCAGATACTTGAATGGTTTAAGTTAACACCTGAAGCTTACAGAAAAAAGTTTAATGAGCATAGATGCAAGGCAAATTAAAGTGTGTGTGTGGTTATATTGCTGAGTAAAGCACTTATTTTCATAGGTAGGTCAGTGGGTGTCATGTCACTACTTTTGAAAAGCTAGCTTTTGTTGAGGTAACAAGCCCTTAGCACTTTGATTGAAGACATGAGAATCTGGTTGGCAGACCAAGAATATAGCTCTGCAGATGAATATCAAACTAATTTGTGCATATGCTTGTGTTGAAAATGTATTAATTTGTGCATATGCTTGTGTTGAAAATGTATTTGTAAAATTGCTTTTGTTAAAAATGTATCAACAGTGTGTCCTGCTAGAAAGAAAAGAAGACTACATGTATTATTCTTATTATTAAATGTATATGTTTTAACAGAGGATACTGGAAGAGAGAGAAGATGTAATTCACAATCCAGCTGCTGCAAATTTTGAAAAATAGTTGAAATTAACTTAGGCCATAAAGACAGCATCTTACAGTTCTGGTTGCAGCCAGAGACAAAATGTCTGGGAAACCAAGTATTAGTAAGCCTTCTTTATTGTCTCTAGCAGGGAGCTAATTGCTACTCTGGAAGGATAGAGGTTTGAAATTATTTTATGACTTCCAGGAGCTGCAGCAGATCTGAGCAAATCTCTGTCTTTGTGTATGGTAACACATAGGTGCTAAAATCCTGTCAGTAATCCTGTCAGCATCTAGTGTTGGTGATAGTGTGAGAAACAGAGTCAGATGGCCAGATGTGATGTCATTCTGTAAGTTATCAAAGAAATAATATTTAGATATTATATTGAGAAGTCTCTCAGTCAGGCTGGGCAGTCTGTTTCTTGGAACCCGACAAAGAAGGAAGACCACTCTCCTGCTTTTTCTTACCTTGTTCTAGTAAGTGACCAGGGACAGTAATTCTCTCAGTCAGCCCGGAAAATATAGTGAGAATAGTCAATTATTGTTTTTTTTCTGTAACTGTGTGAATTATTCTAGCTGTGTTATTTTTAAAATTTCCTGTCTGGTGTTCCCTGCAAATAAATATTTAGTACTTCCATGTTCTTTTATTATTTGTTATTTAATATATTTAAATTTTTAATTGTGGCTGTCCATTTCAGAAAATATTTAAATTTTGAGAATATTTGCACATATTTATTTGGTGATAACTGTGGCCGCTACTGAAAGCCTGCCTGTTTGGTCAATATTACCCTTTGTATTAATATTAACTTCACTCAGTATAATTGGATATCCGTTTTAGAGACTTATTATAACTGACTGGTGGCAGTGAATCTACCTTATAGTCTGGGAAAAGTTGGAAAAATGGGTAACCTGTGCCAGCCTTTCCCAGGTGTGTCTGTAAAAATTAAATCTCAAAGAATGTGTGTGTGTCAGCTACTTGGAGCAGGGACTTGAAGCACTGGTTTCACAGACAGTCTGCTGGAAAACCTGGATTAGACACTCAGCTGAGGACCTAACCCTACTGCTGTGGCAGTGGTGAGCCTTACAGCCGACCTGGGGAAAAAAACAGAGAGAGGCCGTGGGCTGAGTGTGTTCCCGGTTTGCTCTTAAGGGAAATTGTACTTGATGCAGTGGGGTCTGCATCTGGAAATACTGAGTGTATCCATTTTATTCCAAGTGAATATCCCTCTCTTGTGTCAGTGGTGAGAATTAAGGCTCCTTAACTGCTGGCCCAGAGTGGGGATGTCACACATATTTGTTATTGCAGTTAAAAAAATGGTCCAAAGTTCATAGTTTTACTACTTGATGGAAGCAAAATAAGCACACACAAATCTGTTTTTGGTATAAATTAGTTAGGAATAGTAATAGTGTAAATACATTTTCCTATAGCCTTTTGCTTAGTTGGGAAAGTGAGGGTAGCAGGAACTAGGTATTTAACCTAGAAGAAGTGGCATGTCTTATAAGGCTGTGTTCATACTGTTGAAGTAGTGAACTGATAGAACAATTAGATTCATTCCCTCCAGTAGAGCTCTTTTGAGTGTGCACCTTTAACCCCTAGTGGGCGTGGCTTCAGCATTTAAAAATTTAAGTTATCACCTTACATTTTTAACAAATACCCATTGACAGAGGTCATATAGCAATACAATTGTGTTTGCTATCATGTATGCTTCAAGATAAAATTTTCCAATACCTTGTATGTAACATGGTTTTGGAAATATTAATGCAAATATGAACAGGCAATATTTGACGCCTAGAGGAGCAGTAGGGTGTAACTGCAGAAACGCCTGGAGACGTCACTCGGCTGTAGCAATGGCATGTTATATAAGGTTTGCAGGCACTTCCTCAGCACACCTGACCTTGAGTCACAACTGAGTTAATGCACTCACCTGACGGGTCATAACAAGGCTGAAATATGCATATCCACAGCTAGTGGGGTTTGGCTTTATTGGCCTGAAATTGTCCATTAAAATGATGAAAAAAGTAATGGGCATTCAGAATTGCCAATTAGCTGAAACACCTGATGTTCATAAGGGTCATTTGCACATAGTCCATGTGCCTCTGATTCAAGAGGTTTGGGAGGTCACTCAGTGGAAGTTCTAGCTTTGCTGGAGTTTTCATTTTGTTTTTACTGATTGTTTTTTCAGTGACCTTCTCACTTATTGTTTTAGTTTGTTCTCCTCTAAAGGCAGACATTTACTTGTAAAGGAGTACTTCTCTCCTGGCCTGAAGCATATGCATCCTCTTCTAGCATCAGTTTTCAAAGTGAATCTTGCCTCACTAAAAATCACAGCCAACAACATCCACATGTTTCATAGGCCAATCCCCAAATCAACACACCAATGTGATGTGCTTATGAAAGCACACTGACTCCAAACATCACAGGATAAGGCTGCTGCTTGGCAGTCTTCTGTTATAACATATTAACCTTCCCCTTCTTTGCCTCCTGACTATTTGTTCACAGCTCTTCTTATAACCTCAGATCACTTACTCTAACATAATTGGTCTTCAGACTCCAGTAATGAAACTCTCCAGCACAGATCCCAGCTTTTTTGCCCTAAGTCTTAAAATCCCTCCTAGTCTCTTAGCATTCTTATAAATGTTGCAATACAGGCACAATCTCCTAACTTGTCTTAATCAACTCTTCCTCAAATCTTCTTCTATTTCACACCTCCCTTGTATCAGAAAAGAAGACTCCCACCACTTCAACTGACTCCTTCATTTGTACAGACTGTAAAAAAACATTCTTATTCTTCCACCATGTCCTCTCAGCTCATACCATCCATCCTTTCCTGACTCTTTCCTGTATGTTCACACTCATTCCCCACCTCACTTTTTCTTTTCTTTATTCTGCCTCCATTAGTAGTTTGAGTTTAATAAACTAGCTTGTCTAAATTCTGCTATTCGTGTATTATATTCCTTCCTTTTTTCATTACATTGTTTCAGTACATGTGTGTGTGTGTGAGTGTGTGTGTGTGTGTGTGTGTGTATGTGTGTGTGTGTGTGTGTGTGTGTGTGTGTGTGTGTGTGTGTGTGTGTGTTTGTGTGTGTGTGCGTGCGTGCATGTGTTTCAGTATGTGTGTGTGTGTATATTTCAGTACATGTGTGTGTGTGCTTGTGTATGTGTATGTGTGTATTTCAGTGTGCGCGCGCGTTTGTGTGTGTGTTTGTGTGTGTGTCCTGGGCATAGTCACCTGTGTTCTACACTAGTTCACAAACTGGAATGAATAAATGAATGTATAAATGAATTAATAAATTCTGATTTGTTTACATTTTGTTGCTTGCTTTTAAATTTTGTGAGGTGCAAGCACCTGCATTATAGCAAGTTCTGATGCACTGATGCTGGTGCACTTTTGAGGCAGAGGAAGACATGCCTTTCATTAACTGTCTGTGGTCACAGAAGAAGACATGTTTCATTACCTGTCAATGATGATTCTTTCTCCAAGCGACAGTGACTTTGGAATGTGAATAATAAACTTAATGGGAGTCGGAGCAAGCATCCCTATTATGCTGGTCCAGGGTGACCTACCTTCTGCAAAAAATGCTTTATTTTACTTATCACATTTAATGGATAAAGTATTAAGTTTGTGTATCCTATTTATTTATGTATTTGTTTAGAGTAAAATGTTTACATGTAAACATCTAAGTCTTAAAAGAACAACATTAATAAACAGTAAATGACTGAAACAAACGCTAATAACTTAAATCTGCAGTAATAATCTTAATAGTAAAAATAAATCAAAAGTAAATTATTAGGAATTTCAGTACTCTATTTGCAGATGGTCTGCCAGACTTTAAAAAGATGAAATGTAAGACATCTCCTAAAATAAGCCTCCTTTTTGCAAGTTTAAAATAGGGATGGTTCTAAACGGAGAGACAAATTTTGGTCAAATGGGGCCCTGGACAGGGTAATGGATTAGTCCCCCCCCATAACCCCTCACAGCATCCCCGCAGCCCCCACCACAGCCATATAGTGCCCCATAACTTGGCTATCTCTCCCCCATTTACTACAAACACTGCTCAAATCCATCAGTGGGCATACTATTTTCTTCTTTTCTTTTACAGTAATTACAGATATTGGATTTAATTTAAAGCTTTTATTTAAAATTTTATAGCACACACACTGATAACCATTTATTAAAGAAAACAATACAGTCTCAAAATAAAAACATACTTATCATAAGTAACAGTAAATTTCTCTGCCCATGAAACTCACGTTCCTTAAAACTGTATTGCAATCCACATTCTTTGAAAATGAGTCTGACCAGCGACAGGTAGGGTTACCACCTGTCCCACTTTACGAGGGACAGTCCCTCTTTGGGCAGTTGTGTTCTGACAAAATATTGTAAAAATGGCAAATGTCCTGAGATTTTAGGACAAAATTATTTCCTATATTTTATGTAAAAGTTGCATAAAACAGTTATTCTGTATGTAAAATACCTAAATGTTATAAGAAACAGAATAAGCAACTAAAATGCCACAAGAATAAGCTTTTATTTAGGCAAAAAAATTAAGTTCTAACTTTTGTACCGACTGTGGGTATGTGTCGGCCTGTAAAATCTGATGTTTGTACCAAAAATGTCCCTCTTTGGCCATTTGAAAAGGTGGCAACCCTAGTGACAGATTAAATGTACTTTTGGGTTATTTTCAAACCATGGCCCCCCCTGCACACACTTTTAGGACCATGTATAAATGCATGTGTTTTTCAGTTCAGCTCCTGATTGTATACAATTATGTTCTTCAAGTGCTCATTTTAAAACTTTGCTTGAACCATGTGATCTATTACATCATTTCAAGCCAGAGAACTGCTTTGGCAATAAAAAACTAATGTGGAAACTCCACCAGGGTTAAATGAAGCTTCTTCTTTGACTTGTGTATTAAAATTAATTCAATTGTGGTTTAAGATCAAAATAATCGATGCATTCTCTTTATGCTTTTATATATTTAATTTTGTCTATGTTTACTGTCTACAATATTTTATGCACATTTTATAGTAATTATTTAGTGGTCACAATACATTTTGTGTTGCTTTTACATGCTATCCTTAGAGAAGGTCCTGACACTAAATAATTCAAGTGTACATTTGAAATGATGTAATAGAGCACTTAGTAAAACCAAGGTTTTAAAATGAGGACTTGGAGAATGTGCAACTCTTCTGAAGAAGCCCTGTTTCATATAAAGGACAAAAGTGCTTAACAGTGAGTTTGTGTGTTTTCTAATGAATAAATATAAAATAAAACTGTTACAGGATTTAAGCAATCATGTAAAGACAGGTTCCAGATTGCAACTGCATTCATGATTAGTTGAAACAATGTATATGAGTCTATTTTAACTGAAATTTAGAAACTCAGCATAGCAGAAGTTTATTTTATACATTACATTAGTTGCATTGATCTTCACTTTTGAACCTGTTTACATGTTTCAGGTGAATAACTGGTTGGATAAAACATGCATATGTCTCATCTTCTGTCTCTGTGCTAAACTTTCATTGTGAATTTATACATAAACTGTAAAATAATGCTGAATGTTCTTTAGATGTGTGTGCATTTAGAATGCTATAATGACTGTATGGTGTACTTCAAATGATGATGAGCTACTAAAGTATTTATAACTCAGTATTGTGTAACACATTCTCCTGTTAGCTCATGCTAATTGCCTGTGAAAAGTGTGTGATGCAGAACTTTTCTTCCTGGGCCTGCACTAAAAAGAGGTGTTTTCCCTATTAGACTTTTCTCTTAATCAAAGATTAATACATTAATTACAAACAGCACACACATTTCAGTGGACACTTAAGATTGATAGATTAATTACAAACAGCACACAAATTTCAGTGGATACTTCCTGGGAAAAAGATTGCCTTATCTGTAAAAAATATTGTGTAGTTTTTAAATGCATCAGTGTGTGTGTGTGCGGGGGGTGGGGGGGGTATCCTGGTGTTCAGACAAGCTGCGATGCAAAGTCTGCTGACAACCCAAAACAGTGCAGCTGAAGGATTTATTGCAGTTGAGATCTAATAAAGTTCCTTCTTCTAGGAGATCTTAGCCTTGCATGAAGCATAATGTCAATCCAGAAAAGGTCTGACCTTCAGAAGGCATGTGCTACACCCCATCATCACATGAATCTCAGCACTAGCTTGTGCATCAAGTGAAATTCATGGTCAAATCAAGTTTGAAGATAAAATGTAAGCCTTGAGTGCATAGTTACTGTGACAACTTGATCCAGAGCATACATAACAGCATAATTACGTGCCAGATCATCGGGGCTTTCTGTACTGATAGCATACAAAAGCTTGTAAAAGTCAGGCAGAGAATCATAGAAACAACCTCTCTGAGATTCATTCAATTGACCACTTCTGCAGCTCTAGATTGACGTACAGGAAAGGCAGGGGAAAGTGGACCACATTATATTTAGACAAATAGACAGGCTCCACCACCATAAGCCTGGTCAGGTGACCTAGCCAGAAAGTCAAATCAAAGGAATATCAGAATTTATGGTTTGCTGTGGAACCAGCTTGAGCCACAGGTCTCCATTAAATGTGAAAGTTCCATGTTGAGTTGGCAGTTCTTGTCTTCTACCCAGACATTAAAATCTCCCAGCACTAGCAAGTTGAAGGATTGACACACTAAGTTAATGAGGATATCTGAGACCTACTACAGTAAAGCTCCAAATAACCTGGTGGGTGATACATAAGAAGAATCTGTAATTCATCCCTACCCAATGATAACCTCAAATGAGTTAGATTCTCTAGCAGCCACCTTGGATAACTTCAGGCAAAATGGAAAACAAATAGCAACCAAGTCTGAGGCTGTGAGTGTCCTGAAAGTATGATGAAATGCAAAAACCTAAACAAGGCCCTATATCTTGTCCGACCTCATCTTGGTGATGAATAACAGTTTGACTGTATGTAATGGATCACATGTTAATAGAACTTGTGTGTTCAAACTGTTTTTTTTTTAACTTGCTGATTTGATTGACCTGATATTTTATACAGTTTAATGAATTAAGCAGATGCACTGTACTTGTTTAAGAGTTTTTTTTCCATAATAAATCTTTATTGTTATATTATTTTTATACACAATTAAAAACAAGAACAAAATTTTAGAAAAAAAAAGTAAAAAACTACTAACTAATATCACTAACCATCACACCAAACAAATATACAATATTTACAAAAATGCTTCCATGTAAAACATTAAGAATAGTGGAAAAACAAAAAGTAATTAATAACATTTCCAATAATATACAGTTTGAATACAAAATTCTCTCCAAACATATAAATAAATGTGAATACATTCAAGTTAAAAGTATTATGCTAATATAATATTAAATATCTGTCCCCAAATTGTTGGGTTATTAATATTTTTATTATGCAGACTTAAAAGTAATTTATGAGCTAATATATGCCTTGTTGCCAAAACTCTAAAGTTCTCCCAAGATGTTTTAGATGGGTCTAACCAATTAGTGGCTATATAGAACTTCATTAATAAAAAAAATATTAATATATATAGTACTTTGTGATCTAGGGAGTTCTTTCAGGGGAATATGAAAAAATCATAAATTTCCATGACAACGTTGTACTTTGGTAACCCATCTTCTGAAGTTGAATCTTAAGGGAATTCCAAAGCTTGTATATGCATTTACAGCTCCAGAACATATGAAGAAGATCAGCCGGTTGATTTTTACAATATGGACAGGTTGGAGAGTTTTTGGAATTAAATTTATGCAGGGTAAGGTGTGTATAATATGCATTATTCCATTTCATCATCTGGGTATATATCAATTTTTGAAGAGAAGTAGATTTGATAGTCAAGTCAATTGCTTTTAACATATTACTTTTGTCTGCCACTAAAATTTTCTCTTCCCAATAGTTTGATAACAAAATTTTATCATGAAATTTAAATTCTTTAATTAATTTATTTGTTGTTGTTATATATTTAATATCCTGTTGGTGAGCTTGCCACAAATCAGAACATTTATTCACCTTCTCATCTTCAGGTTTAAAATTTGTAAAGTAGCTTATAGCAAGTTCTCTAATTTGTCTCAAAATAACAAGATAATTTTTAGGTAGGTTAAATTCTTGTCTTATTTGATTGGTCGACTGGTCAAGATATTTATATATATCAATCAAAGTTAAATAAACTATTAATGGAAACTTTTTAAGATCAATTAATTGATTATTCAATTTTAAATTAGGATTCCTATGAAAGGGTTGAAAAACCATCATATGCTGAACCAGATCCAAAGATTGAAATAAATCTTTATAGATAATATGTCTTTTTAATGTATTCAATAATCCCATATATTTTCAAAGTATCTTTACCTAAAAAGGGTATTGCTTTAGGATTAATATTTAACTTTAAAATATATTTATAATTCAAAATCACCCAGGTTGGTGTCCACTTAGTACTAGTTATATCATAGTTGGCAATTTTTAGAATTCTATTAGAGTTCACGATTAGATAATACAATTCAAAATTAGGCAACTCCAGTCCTCCTCTATTTTTTGGGGTCATTAATTTATCATAAGATATCCTGTTTTTTTTTGGTTCCCAAATGAATTTAGCCAATTCTTTATGGATTTGTTTAAAAATTGTTTTCGAAAGTATTAATTGGGCTGACCTAAAAATATATAGTAATCGTGGGAACACATTCATTTTAACAACTGATACTTTTGCTAGTACTGGCAGTCGTAAATTTTTCCACCTCCCAAAATCAGAAATTATTTGGTCCCAAATTGTTTTAATGTTATTATTGTAGAAGTCTTTATTATCTGTAGAAAACTCAACACCTAAGTATTTAATATTTTCTTTAAATGTTACCAGCCCAACCAAAGGCAATAATGAAAAAGGTTTAGGTGTCCTTAAAGGAAAGATATTGTTTTTTTCCAAGTTAATTTTGTAGTCAGAGAATTCTGAAAAATCATTAAAAGCCTTCAATAATTTTTCAGTGTCTGATATTGGAGATGCACAATAAATATTAAGATCATCAGCAAAAGTTGCCATTAATATTTTGGTTTCATAAATTATTGAGACATTATGATAGACGTTCTGCTTAATATATAAGAACAGGGGTTCAAGATAAAGATTAAATAGTAAAGGGGACAAAGGGCAGCCCTGGCATGTTCCAGTCTTAATCTGTATTCTTTTGGAGAAGCTTCTATTAATGTACAGTGTATATAGGGATTACTATATAATATTTGCAACATTTGAACAAATTCATGGGATATATTAAAATAAGTTAAAAGATCAAACAAAAAATTTGTATCAACCCTGTCAAAGACCTTCTGTGCATCAATTATAAGGGCATAGACATTAAGATTATTTTGTTTAGCATGCGTTATTATAGTATGTAATGTAAGTGTATTGTCACTGGTTTGTCTACCTGCCATAAATCCAGCCTGTTCTTTGGATATTATATGAGTCATGATTTTCTTCAGTCTAGATGCTATAATAGAGGTTAGAATTTTCATGTCTACATTTATTAATGCTATTGGTCTATAATTATCGGGGTTTTGGGGATCGGAATTGGCTTTATGTATAAAAATAGTTTTTGATGCGTTAAGATGAGGATCATTAATAGTATTCCTAATTATGCAGTTAAATACAACTGAAAGTATCTTACTGAAAATATCTGCAAACCTTTTATAAAACTCCACTGTCAACCCATTAGGACCTGGTGATTTGTGTGATGTCATATGTTGGATTATATATACTATTTCTTCTTCGGATATCGGTTTAACTAAATCATTTTGAATATCCTCTCCTATTTTTGGAAACTTAATTGATTGTAAAAATTGTTCATAAATTCTATGTGAGGACATATCCTTTTGCCCATCATAAATTTTTGTATATATTTTCTCAAAAATATTAATGATATCCTCTGTTTTTTTATATATTTTATTATTAAATTGTATTTCCAAAATTTGTACTGTTGTTTTCGATTGATTAATGATCCTAGCTAATGCTCTTGATGGTGTTTGAACATGATTAGCGTACCTCGCTAACGTCTTATATTCTTGGAATGTTAAGCTACTATTTTGTATTAAGAAGAGATCCTCTTGACATTTAAATAGATTTTTCTCTGTTTGTTCATTAAAATTCCGAATCAGTTCTTGATCCAATAATGTAATTTTCGTTTCTAAGTTTTGAATATCTTTGTTTAATATTTTTTTATAATAAGAGGCTTTTTGCAAAAGGATCCCTCTTATTTGTGTTTTAACTGTTGCCCATTCAATATCTGGGGCATATTGTTGTTTCTTTAGACCAACCAGTAAGTTTTTAAGGTACTCTGTAATTTCCTGTATTATTTCTTCCTTATTCAGCAAATTTGGGTTAAGAGACCAATTATAACCTCTTTGTCGCAAGGTATCCTTTATCTCCTTAGCAAAACTCAGCAAAATTTTCGAGTAATCTGATAAATATGGTAAATGTATAATAACTATAGGTTCTAAATTAATCAATGTTCTTGAAATCAGGAAAAATCTATTCTGGACCACATTTTATGACATGGGGAATAAAATGTAAAATTATTTGTACTATTAAAATTGTTCAAATAGTGAAAAGGGTCATATAGATGAAAGTCTTCTTTAATATCATTCAGTGCTAATACAGCACGCTTAATAAATGCTCTGTGTGGACAAGATCTATCCAACTTCAGATTTTGGTAAGCATTCCAATCACCTCCAACAATTACATAGTATCTACCAAGAATGCAGAAAAATGGTGTCCAAATACCAGTAAAAATGACCAAAAAGTCCATCAATAATCCACTTTATTGAAAAACGAACACAGGATCAACTACCATAAGCACTTTCGTCTTAGGCACAAGACTTCATCAGATACGCCATCATTATTTTACTAGTCTTTCATACAAACACCAATTAATTAACATTCACAATTAACTATTTAAAGCAACATCACCAAAAATAATAAAATGTCAGTCTAAAACAATATTTTGTACTATGTTGAAATTTAAAACCTCAAAAGTCCAAAAATTGTATATATGTATATAGCCACCTACTAAAAATATTACCTAAATATTCTTAAATATTCCTAAATATTAGATCTAAAAAACATTAAACCAAAATAGATAAAAACATGTTTTGTATATATGTATATATGTATTAATGTTATGTTGTAAATACTTAATCAAATATGCAACTATGCAAACTTATGGAACATGTAGTGTAATTACACTGTAGAAGCTTTTTGCACCAAAACTGGTTTAACAGAAATATATTCGTTTAAACCAGGTGGTGCATTAGACCTTAACCTTAGTTGCCATACCAGTTCTTTGTTTAGTAACATATTTTTTGTAGTCACCACCCCCAGTGTAATTTCTAATAACATCAATAATGCCAAATTTATATCCACTGAAAGTACTGCAGTAAATAGAATGTTTATATAACACACTAGAATCTTTCTTGTTTTTAACATCATAACATTGTTCATAAATTCTGTCCTTAAATGCCCTTTCAGTTTTACCCACATAATATGCAGGGCATTCATTACATACAGCCAAACATACTAACATCTTTGTACAGCAATTACCTCTGCAGAATCTAACAACACTACCCATGCCATTTTCTAATTTAATACTACCTTCTTTCAAAATATTGGAACACTGTTTGCAGCTACCACAGGGAACTGTGCCCTTACCATCATATTTATTCTGGGGCATATTTACCTCAAAAGATTTTTTAAGACTAAAACCTGTCCTAAAAGAAAATGAAGGTTGGCCCAACAGATTCAAACAATTCCCTGTGTGTTTTTAGCAAACTCCAATTGTCCCTCAATATTTCCATAAAAGTTTCAGAGAAGTCATTGTGTTCAATTTCACAGGCCCTATGATATTTATTAGTGTTTTCCATCACCATATTGTTGTTAACCTGCATCATATTAGACTTGTCATTCAAAGGCCTACCTAAAAGTAGTGTATATTTGTGACCTCAACCTCTATAAACCTCCCCCAATACTGTATCAATAAAATCTTCTGGGTATCCCCTCTCTATAAACATCAATTTTAATTTTCTAAACTCCTGCTCTAAATCTACAAACTCTGATGTCATACGAGCAATACGAACTCCTTGCCCTTTAATTAAACTTTTTTTCATAAACATGGGATGGTTGCTGGAAAAATGTAAATAACTATTACACCAAGTAGGCTTTCTATAAATTTTAGACTTAAAACCAGTGTCCGTTTGTGAAATTGTTATGTCTAAATAGTTGATAACCTTTTTGTCCCATGTATATGTAAATCTAAAGAAGGGGGTGCTCTGGTTGATGTACTCGACAAAATCTTTAACACTATCTTCTTCACCTTTCCATAAAATAAAAATATCATCCAAAAACCTGACATAAAGGCGGATGTTCCCCGTATACCTACTAGGAAAAACAAATCTGTTTTGCCACTCTAACATAACTAAATTTGCGTAAACGGGGGCACAATTTGCCCCCATTGCCACACCACTTATCTGTTGATAAAATTCTCCTTGAAAGTGTATATAATTATTATCCAACACTACTTCCATTAGTTCTAAAACAAGTTTAATGTTGTCCTGCGACAAAGTGGAAAATTTATATACACTCTCACTAAAATATTTTTGCCCCTCAGTTCTAGGTATGGTGGTAAACAAGTCAATAACATCGATAGTCAGAAAACTAAGCCCTTCCTCCCGTACCTCGTGGGTAAGTTTACTCAGGAATTCCCAAGAATCCTTGATCAAATGCTCCGTTTTAATAACTATTTCCTTCAACAAATGATCAATATAAACTGCAATTGGATGTGTCTTGGAGCCCTTTGCTGACACAATAGGTCTAAATGGGGAGTCTTTTATGTTTTTTATGAACTTTGGGAATACCAAAAATAATGTGAATTTTAGGATTTTGCTGTTTCAAAAAGTAATAAGTCTTCCCACTAATCCGATTTTCGAGCATGTATTCTTTAAGCAGGGAATCAATCTGCCCATATGCTATATGAATCTCATTCCTAGAAACCGATGAATAAACATTAGTGTCCATCAAAATATTTGTAATCATGTTGTTATATTCTTCAGCACCATAAAAAATAGCACCCCCTCCCTTATCTGGCTTATATCTGGCTTTAAGCTTTTTAAGTAAATTAATACCACAGTCATCGAAAAAATCGTGAAATTCTTCAATAACATCTGAAGTGTAATTAACACCAAAAGGGTATTTAAAAAATCTCAAACCCTGTGGAACTATTTTAGAACCACAACAACATTGCAAATATTCATTGTCCATTTGTACACATTTTAACTTAAAAAGTCTCTTCTCAAAGTTCAAAATCATTTCTTTTAACGTAGGTGACTGTCCATTACTATCTGACACTTCCACAATAGCGTTTAAGTCTTTTCCAAAACCTAAATTAAAATTTTTAGAGATAATGTCACCCATAGACAAAGTGACACTATTAGTGTTAATATCCATGTTATGCCCATTCGAAAAAACATTGTTAACACTATTTACAGTACCTTTTCACGATTTTTTCAATGACTGTGGTATTAATTTACTTAAAAAGCTTATTAAGCATAATGAAAATATAATAGCGTTATATAAGATAGAAGTTGAACAACTGAATCACAACATTTTAAAAGATCTTCTTTTTAATGAATACGAGAATTTGTACAATAAGGTACTGTGTAGAATAAATAGAAGGGTTGAGAATATCTTTTTGAGAAAACAAAAAAAGTTAATCAGGGACAAGCAGCAATATGATTCAAAAAAGGCTTACCCAGGACCCAGAAAAAATATAGATAATAAAGTGGGTATAGGTTACAAAGAGAGGGAAGTGATTGACTTACAACAGTTTAAAGGAAACAGAATGGAACATGATTTTCAGGGTGGTTTGGATGAGTTAGATTCTTTTTTGGATTACCAGCAGCAAAAAAAAACGTTCAGGTTCTGAGGAGGTCAGAGAGGTTGGCCAACATGAACAGATGCAAATTGGATTCAGGCCAACATCCCCTACCCACATTATATCGAAACAACAAGGGTTGGAAGTAACTCCAGAAGGAGGTGAAGTTTTTTATGAGGTAGATGCAAATGGTATAGTGGCAGAATATATAGGGTTTAAAATATACAACTACACTGGGCTTACATTAAAAAAGGAACACTTTTCTTTATTATCTAAAGGATTTAAATTTGTGACCAATCATGGTTTAGATATAGCTCAGGTTTTAATTGATTTAAAATTATACCTGAGAAAACTTAATTTTGCCTTGATTTATAAGAATAGTGAAATAGTAGAGCAAGGAAGTGTATTGGGCCCCTTCAGGGGTAGTATTACAAATCCACCCCTCCATCCTGCTCTTTTGATTTTTGAAAGACAAGTTACTGATGAAATTTATGTAGTACATAGTGGAAATAACAACAAAAAATATAGAGGGGAAAATAATTTAACTAGGAAAGAAAGAGTGTTACTTGAAGATTTAAAAAATAACACTTCAATACATATTATGAAGCCAGATAAGGGAGGGGGTGCTATTTTTTATGGTACTGAAGAATATAACAACATAATTACAAATATTTTGATGGACACTAATGTTTATTCGTCGGTTTCTAGGAATGAGATTCATATAGCATATGGGCGGATTGATTCCCTGCTTGAAGAATACATGCTCGAAAATTGGATTAGAAGGAAGACTTATTATTTTTTGAAACAGCAAAATCCTAAAATTCCCATTATTTTTGGTATTCCCAAAGTTCATAAAAACATAAAAGAGCCCCCATTTAGACCTATTGTGTCAGCAAAGGGCTCCAAGACACATCCAATTGCAGTTTATATTGATCATTTGTTGAAGGAAATAGTTATTAAAACGGAGCATTTGATCAAGGATTCTTGGGAATTCCTGAGTAAACTTACCCACGAGGTATGGGAGGAAGGGCTTAGTTTTCTGACTATCAATGTTATTGACTTGTTTACCACCATACCTAGAACTGAGGGGCAAAAATATTTTAGTGAGAGTGTATATAAATTTTCCACTTTGTCGCAGGACAACATTAAACTTGTTTTAGAACTAATGGAAGTAGTGTTGGATAATAATTATATACACTTTCAAGGAGAATTTTATCAACAGATAAGTGGTGTGGCAATGGGGGCAAATTGTGCCCCCGTTTACGCAAATTTAGTTATGTTAGAGTGAGAAAACAGATTTGTTTTTCCTATTAGGTATACGGGGAACATCCGCCTTTATGTCAGGTTTTTGGATGATATTTTTATTTTATGGAAAGGTGAAGAAGATAGTGTTAAAGATTTTGTCGAGTACATCAACCAGAGCACCCCCTTCTTTAGATTTACATATACATGGGACAAAAAGGTTATCAACTATTTAGACATAACAATTTCATAAACGGACACTGGTTTTAAGTCTAAAATTTATAGAAGCCTACTTGGTGTAATAGTTATTTACATTTTTCCAGCAACCATCCCATGTTTATGAAAATAAGTTTAATTAAAGGGCAAGGAGTTCGTATTGCTCGTATGACATTGGAGTTTGTAGATTTAGAGTAGGAGTTTAGAAAATTAAAATTGATGTTTATAGAGAGGGGATACCCAGAAGATTTTATTGATACAGTATTGGGGGAGGTTTATAGAGGTTGGGGTCACAAATATACACCACTTTTAGGTAGGCCTTTGAATGACAAGTCTAATATGATCCAGAGTAACAACAATATGGTGATGGAAAACACTAATAAATATCATAGGGCCTGTGTAATTGAACACAATGACTTCTCTAAAACTTTTATGAAAATATTGAGGGACAATTGTAGTTTGCTAAAAACACACAGGGAATTGTTTGAATCTTTTGGGCCAACACCTTCATTTTCTTTTAGGACAGGTTTTAGTCTTAAAAAATATTTTGAGGTAAATATGCTCCGGAATAAATATGATGGTAAGGGCACAGTTCCCTGTGGTGGTTGCAAACAGTGTTCTAATATTTTGAAAGAAGGTAGTATTAAATTAGAAAATGGCATGGGTAGTGTTGTTAGATTCTGCAGAGGTAATTGCTGTACAAAGATGTTAGTATATTTGGCTGTATGTAATGAATGCCCTGCATATTATGTGGGTAAAACTGAAAGGGCATTTAAGGACAGAATTTATGAACACTGTTATGATGTTAAAAACAAGAAAGATTCTAGTGTGTTATATAAACATTCTATTTACTGCAGTACTTTCAGTGGATATAAATTTGGCATTATTGATGTTATTAGAAATTACACTGGGGGTGGTGACTACAAAAATATGTTACTAAACAAAGAACTGGTATGGCAACTAAGGTTAAGGTCTAATGCACCACCTGGTTTAAAGAAATATATTTCTGTTAAACCATTTTTGGTGCAAAAAGCTTCTACAGTGTAATTACACTACATGTTCCATAAGTTTGCATAGTTGCATATTTGATTAAGTATTTACAACATAACATTAATACATATATACATATATACAAAAAATGTTTTTATCTATTTTGATTTAATGTTTTTTAGATCTAATATTTAGGAATATTTAAGAATATTTAGGTAATATTTTTAGTAGGTGGCTATATACATATATACAATTTTTGGACTTTTGAGGTTTTAAATTTCAACATAGTACAAAATATTGTTTTAGACTGACATTTTATTATTTTTGGTGATGTTGCTTTAAATAGTTAATTGTGAATGTTAATTAATTGGTGTTTGTATAAAAGACTAGTAAAATAACGATGGAGTATCTGATGAAGTTTTGTGCCTAAGACGAAAGCGCTTATGGTAGTTGCTCCTGTGTTCGTTTTTCAATAAAGTGGATTATTGATGGACTTTTTGGTCATTTTTACTGGTATTTGGACAGCATTTTTCTGCATTCTTAATTACATAGTATCTATCAAATTGTGTTAAAATTGAGTACAGTGATGTTATGAATATTTGTTGATCATTACAGGGTGCATAAATATTTAAAAGTAAAATAGGTTTATCAAATAGGGTAGATGCCAGAATAACGTAGCACCATCGCCCATCTTTATCTGTATTAGAGTCTAAAATTTTCTCCTTATATTGATCTTTAATAATTATAGCTACCCCAGCACTATTTGACTTACCTTCCGATGCTACTACTTCTCTGATCCACTTCTTTTTTTTTATATCAACCCATTGATCATTCATTAAATACATTTCTTGCAGTAAAACAAACCACGCCTTAGCCTGCAACAATACATGTAACAATAGTTTCCTCTTCTTTAAGCTCTGGAGCCCTTTAACGTTCCATGAGTCTAATTCCCACATTTCCAAGGTTGGCTGTACAATGAAGGTTTTGGAGAGAAAACATTAAAGAAAAAAAAAAAAGTATATTCAAAACCATACATGGTCTGGAAGCAATCCATATATCCCTTCCTAAAGCAGTACTTACCCACTCTAACCCCGGACCAGAACATATATAGGTCTTGTATAACATAGAATAACAGAAGGTTTAAGAAAAGAAACAAATATGAAAACATCACATTATAAAATTTCAAACATGTTCCACAGTTAAGACCTATATAATCTAACTTAACTACGACAAACGACAAAGTCTAAACTAAACATTCCCTAACAAGCACTGCAATGATCTACATCTCCTTGGTTAACTATATTTAAACAAATCAAATTGAAAATACAATATTACAGCACATATAAAAATAAATCGAAAAAAGGAAGTTTTAATATTTGGATTAGCTATCTATAGATAAACCGCATGCATAGAGACAAAAAAAAAAAAAAAAAAAAAAAAAATACTAAAATATAACCCTATGTTAAAATAAGTATACAGCTAAGTACAGATATGCCTAGTTATGAAGCCACACTATCATAGTTTTGTACTAAAGCAAACTACTAACTAACTAATATAATATAAATTATCACCTCTACACAGTACATTATGGACTATAATGACAAGTATATTTATACAAACATTACTAAATCCCTGCACCCTCTCTAAATAATATAACTACAAAATTCTACATAAACATGTATAAAGGAAGTAAATACAATATTCCTATGTGCTTACTTTAACATACAACAGTGTTATTTTAATGTTAAATGAGCAAAAAAATGTTTAAAACAGTTCCCTTCAGTTTCCCAAGCCTGGAAACCCTGTGAAATATTCACGATGGGGGACCGCTTTAACAGATGGACTCCCAGAAGAGTCACAGTGAAATCTGCACCCACGACAGCATTTTAGGCACTTCCTATCTTCCTCCTCGTCGAAAACACTTCGCAGAAGCCATAAAACGATGGGAAACAAGCACAGGTAATCAAGATAAGCAAAAACAAACAGTTGTATTACTCTGGAAGAGGCCTAAAGCTTTACAAACGCAAACAAAGGATTACCCAGTCCTTGAAGCATAGTAAACAATGGATCCGACCTCAGCAGCATGCCAGTCTCAACAAAAGTTCAATTCAAGTCTCTGATACAGGTAAAGCCTTGAAAACCTTAAGAAACATATTTCTTGCCTCATTTTTGGTGGAAATAGCATGTTTAGTCCCATCCATTGTAAATATAAGCATATTAGGGTATTTCATTTGAAACTTAATTTGTTTGTCAATAAGAAATTTGCAGTATGGAGACAAAGACAGTCTAGCTTGTCTTGCCTGTATAGGTAAATCCTGTGTCAGGGATATTTTATTATTTTTCCACGATATAGCCTCCAGTTTGTTTTACAGTAGTAAGTATTCTGCTTACATCTTGATAGTTAAGCATTTTAACATATACAGGTCTAGGAAAGTTAGATGCTTGTGACTCTCTCAAAGCTCTGTGCGCTCTTTCAATAATAATTTGTTTCACCCCATCAGAGTCATTTAGAAGCACTGCAAATATTTGTAATATGGATGGAATTAATTCATTATACTGAATAGATTCTGGAATCCCTCTGATAATAATCTTATTTCTCCTGGATCTTGCTTCTAAGTCCGTAAGCTTGTTTTGCATAGCCTGTATATCCACATCATGTAGATTAGTTTTTTTTCAAGTCAAGTTAATTTATCCTCATTTTCAGAAATTCGAGCTTCCGTCTTATCCATTCTTTCCAGCAACTGAGTACATGAGTTTCCAAATGTTTGTATTTGACAAGTCAGTTCCTTCAGAGCTTCTTGTATGGGTAGCAGAGCATTTCTGATATCTTCCATATTTAATGGTTGTTCAGATTTAGGTTTAGTCCCTGGTTTCTGTTGTTCCTGTATTTTAGTAATTTTTTGTCTTTTAGAAATCACATCTTTTTCAGGTGATTGTAGTTCCGAAAGTTTTGTTTTAGTAGTGGTTATATCCATGTTTTTTTTCCTCTTTTGACATCTTATTAGAGCACAAAGACTTGCAGTATAGAAAGCACATGGTTCCTTTGTTTACTTCTCTCTGCAGAGCCAGCTGATCTGTTGTAATCCAGTGAAATATATTCCTTTTTTCAGTTTTTTCTTCTCAGTACTGAATAGTTAAGTGTAGTTGAAGTTATTTTATCAAAGATTTGATGTTAAAAGCTTTGTAGTATCCACTCAGGGTTTAGATTTCGTCAGGTTAAGTAGAGAGCTGCAGTTCAGCAGTGCTTACAGAATGGCAGCCATCTTTGAATCCTTGTTTAAGAGTTTTGACAGACTATAGTAGACAGAGAAGAAGCAATAAGAACACAGAGTGCAGTGCTAAAATGGTTTTGGTTTCTGATATGGACACTGTTTTGCGATGTCATACCTCAGTGATGTTAGAGAATGGCTGGTCTTGAACAGAACAGTTCATCCCTTTTGGCCTTCACAGAACACAAACAACATTAGGTTGCACCTGTGATTTTTCTTGCAAAGGCTGTTAAGCATCTTCTAGTGGCAGATTCTGAGTAAATGTCACTAGCAACAACTGCATTATGATTATTACTGCAGACTACTGAATAGAGGAATAGCAGAGAAGAGAACTTGAGTTGAAGACGAGAACTAAGAAGTAGAAGAAAATGGAAGTAATAGGTTATGAATTGATAATAGAAATTACCACCAGGCAATGGGACACAGACTTAGCAATCACATCCTGACTAGTCTGGAAAAATCCATAATTCAAGTAAAGAAAAATCGACTGAAAAAGTGTTGTCAGTCATTGAAAATGCAGATGTGTGATTGTCTAGAAATAAGAAGTTCTCTAGATATAAACTGCACTGCTGTTGTACAAATAATATGTTAAATAATGGATATCTTGAGCCATTATTAAAAAAAATTAAATCATTTTGAGATACACAGATACCCTACTGCTTATACTAGTGTGTGTAAAATATCTGTTGACTATATTCAGAGAGATAGCCTTATGCATAAGTTTTGACATGAAAAGAAAATGATTGGGTTTTAGTGTGGTATTTATGGAACTGAACCTGAGGTTAAGTAATGCTGAAGATTATGGATTGATTTAATTATTATTGTAAATTGTTTTATGTTGTGAGGTTGCACTGCTACCTCAGCCAGTTACTGCAATTATTTGTTGGACAGAGAATTAAAAGATAAAGAAGCATTTATTCATTTTTTCTTTTATTTTTTGGTTTGGAATTCCAATGTTATTAAGTGAAGAATGAGTGTACATGTTTTAATTTGTGTTTTTATGCATAATTCCTTTAACCGATGTATTTATAATTATGTTAGCATGAGCAATGCTGAAGATGCCAAAATCAGGAAAGGATGGGAATGGGGAAATGATTAGGGCTCATATGCCTATCTACTTTGAAATCAATGAGTTAGTTACAGTTGTGAACAGCAGTTAGTCACAGAGGGAAAGGAATGCAAATAATAAGCCAGGCCAAGATAGAAAGAACAACCCTTCAGGTAGAGAAAAATCTTTAGTAATTAATCTCATGATTATGTATTTCAGGTGTGTAAAACACTGACTAGCTCAATCCACAAATAAGTAAAATAAAATAATTCAGACAGGTGCACATGGACATACACGCACTCATGCGCACACACATGCACACACACACACAAACAAGCACACACACACACACACACACACACACACACACACACACACACACATACACACATATACACACACATACACGCATGAACAAACACAATGAAAAAGATGAACCACACAGTACTGGATTTTAGAATATAACTGAGGAAGGGAGTGAAAAATGCACTTTGATTATGACTAAAGTATATATCCAGAATTTTATATATCCAGAATTTTTAACTCCAGTATATATGCAAAACTTTTCCTTGCAGTTTACATCCTGTACCGGTGGTGTAGACTGGCAAAGGCCTGATTTCAGCTTAGGAGACATAAGTTTGATTAGCAGCTCAAGTGATTGATAGTGAAGGCAGCTGGCAGATGTGCCTTTGCTGGGTGAGAAGCATGGTGGATGTATCTGTCATTTAGACCTGGCAGAGGCTGTTACTCAGTAAACATAACTGCATTGAACATATAAAGAAAGGTGATGAGGTATTACTACTCTGCAGGCAGCAATTCGTAGCCTACCCACCCTAATAATGAATTATAGCAGCATGATGGAATAACAAAGGGTTAAGGAAGATCCTCAAAGGGAGCTGTGGTATGGAAGGCCCTCATCTTTTGCGTCCAGCTATGGAATGTTTGGTTAATGTAATTCCACTGGAATTTGTACAAGGAGACAGAGGCATCTATGCACACATCTGCACTGAAAGGTCACCCCCACCCTGCTGAAAGCTACAGAAAGGAGTTACCATGAAAGGTAAATGCACTGGATGGAATTGCAGGGAGCTGGCAAAGAAAAGAGTCTGAAATCAGTAGTAGTGGTGAAATGAAAAAAAAAAACATTTTATATAGGACAATTTCTACAGAGTATAACATATTCAAGCAAAGAAGGAGCAACAGAGTGAAAAACATGTATGCAAGAAAGGGAAGGGGAATAAAAGGAATACTTGAATTAGTACAGGTAATTGAAATAGACTAACAGGGAAAATATGAATGTGGTGTACAAGGGTGCAGGACTGTCCTGAGAGCTTTTATGGGAATCAAGACATCTGTGTAAGAGATCAAGATATCCAAAGTAAGAATTGGACATGGTGATACAAGGCTTCAACTTTAGGAGGTATCAGTAAATGACCATCGTATTACAATAGATTACTAATGTTTAAATATAGAAAAAAAGTATATATATATATATATATATATATATATATATATATATATATATATATATATACATGTGTGTGTGTGTGTGTGTGTGTGTCTGTGTGTAGTAGCAAATTACCTAAGCAGACAGGCTTTCTAAGTGGCTTGGGAAGTTATTAAGGCAAGTATAAGCACTCTCAAATCACTAAATAAAACACTGATTGACCAGTCACAATGTAAATACTGAGCAAAATTATTAAAAGATAAAAAAATGCAAAAAAATTAGACACCGTCATCTGTACTAGTATGTCTGGCTGGGTTTTTGTACATAATTTCAGATTAACTGGACACTGTCATCTGTGCTAGCATGTCTGGCTGGGTTTTTGTACATAATTTCAGATTAACCTATGTATTATATGCCATCATAACTAACTATGATATTATAAATAAGTTTTTACATGTTGATTTATAATCTGTTTGTGCAGAATATTTTGAAGACTTGAACAATGTCCCTTTACATTTCAAACTGTGCATGTTTGTGAAGAAGGATTCTAAAGGCAAACTGTCTCAGTTTCAGCTGACCTGCAGATGATTTCATTGGAATGTTGACATTTGCTATATGTTCAGAAGCTGAAAGACAGGATGGAACTTTACATCTGTTAGATTATTTTCAAAATATGAAATTACAATTATAACTAGAACAGTTATGACAGTTAGGCTAGCCTATAAAAGAGCCTGCTGAAGACAACTGAAATCAGTTGTCCGTTACAATTGTCAGTTGTCAGTTATAGTTATGAACTGGTCACAGATGTACTGTGCAGTGGATACCCAAAAGGACTCACCAACAACTATAAGCCTGCCTTTGCTCTTTTGTAATAATTTAGTTTAGATCAGGGAGAGTGTTCTTTAATCAGATAGGAAATTATAACTAATCAGTTAGATCAATTAGAGTTTCTCTGACTGTTGGATTTCTATCCTACAGTACTGATTTAATTTTCCTGGTGACTGAGTTCTGTTTGTTTATTGGGAATTACTGTTTTATATTTTTAATCATTTTGCTCATTATTAAGTATTTTTATTAAATTACATTGTGGCTGGCTGATCAGTGTTTTCTTTAGTGATTTGAGAGTGCTTGTATTCACATTGATAACTTCCGAGACCACTCCAAAAGCTTGGCTGCTTAGGTCATTTGCTACTATTTGTATTATTTTGGGGAAGGGACACAGCTGGAAATCTGTGTCAAGCTTTCCTAGAAGTATTTGGATGTGTGAGACTTAATTTATTTAAGTGTGAATGTATCAGAGGTCTTAACTGGGACACATTGCTCTGAATTTTGTAAGGAATTATATTTGGGGTGGACAGAAGAATACAGTCCAGTTCCAGGCTATAGAGCATGTTCTTGTTGTGCCCTTATGGGAAAATTGGGAATATTACTCCTGTTTAAATGATAGTCTCACATTAGAGTCAGTAGTGAGGAATGAAGCTCAGTAGCTATTGTCCCTGGAAAGTGGGAGACATCACATTATTTGATGTCAGTTCATTCTGATATTACCTGTATGTCATATAAATATATATACATATTTATATAAAGATGTGGAAATTTCTAGCTTGCCAATATTTGAAACACACTGTGGCATACTGATTGTAAATCCTGGAAAAAGACTAACATAGATTTCACAGCTATGCAAAGACACTAAGCATAACACAATAACACACTCAAATGCATGATGCATTTTATATTTGTATGCTTCTAGTTCATACCTCCTTATGGAGTCCAGAAGTTGTTTGGTCTGTCTTCTTTAACTAAGTGATTTACAAGCTAGCAATAGGCAGTATTAGAAAAGGCAAAGAGTTACTAACAAAATGACACCAAGATTGTTAGTCTAGGATGTTCTACAGTCAAGAAATTAATCTTTATTTGACATTTATTCATATTTTCATATTTATACTCATATTTTCAAAACTGAGAGACCTACATGTTATTGAAGAGTTTGGTGTGAAGCACCAATGTGTGAGACAGGACAATTCACTGTCAATGCTGGTTTATATCACACTGTTCTGTAAATAATGCTACTTGTTTGCTAGCAAGTACAGAAATATGCAATATTTTGATATGTACTCAATACTTCAAAAACCAAGTGACTTACAAACAATTGCATGTCATTAGGTGAAACTTCAGATGTTGTTAAAGAAAACTTTCTTTGATATTTGCACTGTAAGTTGCGCATCTTGGGAGATATCCAGTATTATTTATTTTGCTAATTATACAGTTAAGCATATGTTTTCATATTGCTGTAAATATCTCAACAAAACATGCACTTACAGAGGACTTTTTTGTTGTCAGGTAAAGCTTATGTCTGGTTAGCAAAATATTCTAACAATATATGGCTAGACTGCACAGTTTTCAAGATATGAAAATTTGTTTAAGAAAGTTCAGAAAAAATATAATTTGGGGGTTGTGTGCATTATAAGATATTTTAGTATTTATAGAAAAGACTATGAATGCAGTGAAAAGTACCACTGTAAAAAAAATGTCTTACTGATAACATTGCTATTTGTACTGTTTGAATAGCTGTTATTGTTCACAAAATACATTTATCTTATGTTTTTTAAGTTTATTTTTTAGAAAATGTTCTAGAATGCAATATATATGTAGGCTGCTAGAGGTGTGACATTCCACACTCCATAGATGTTAATGAGTTAAGGCAGATCATCTGTTTTGTTATTAGGGTTCCACTTTATAATCTTGAAATAGTGAAATCTCGAATTTCAGTATCCTGAGACCATAAAGTCGAACGTACCAATTCCCGAAACCCCAAAACCACGAAATGCAAAATCACGAACATAAACACACCATACATCACACAGCACATATATCATCCAACCCACACTACAACAAACCAACAAACAAAACACACACAAACACAAAAACACAAGCCAACAAACTTACACTACATATAAGCGGGGGGGCAAGCCCCCATGCACCCCCCCATGTGGGAGCTGTGCCCACCACACACCCCTACTTATATATACTAACTGTGAGATCGCACCAAACAGAAAAAGACAGCAAACTCACCACTACACACTCTAAAGTACCCTCACACACATCACAAATATACGAACACCACCACTTTCTTTTTTTTTAATAATTTTTATTTTTATTTTTACATTAATAAATGTCACAGATAAAACCATCTTACAACATGACCATATATATATATATATATCTATATATATATATATATATATATATATATATATATATATATATATATATATATATGTTATACATTGATGTCAATACCACAGGATATAGGTTGTACAACATATCTATTTACACTATGTACATAGATGCTTTCACTGTTAATCCCACAGGTATGCAGACAGTGTATACATTTGTTATATCCAAGTTATTATTTAATATCTGAACTTGTATGCATTCTTCAGTTCCATTAGAGTGCATTTCTAAGTTGCTGTGTGATGAATTATGCTAATATGATGTTAATGGTTTCTTCCCAAATTTCTCTGGATTTCATGTTTTTGTTTCTTTTATCTATTACTATTTTATGAGCTAAAAGGTGTTGCATAGCTACTTGTTTAAAACCCTCCCAAGAGATATTTATTGTATCTAGCCATTTAAAAGCTATATACAGTTTCATTAGTAGGAAGAGTGTTAAAAGTGTATTTGCTTATTTTCTTGGTATGTTGGGTGGGAGAATGTGTAATAGAGTGAATTCCCAAGTTAATGTTGATGTTTGATAACCCATTTTGTGTAATTGTACCTTGAGAGAGAGTTGCAGAGTTTATAGACACATTTATAGCTCCAAAATACATGGATTAAGTCAGCTATCTGGTCCTTACAGTGTGGGTAGAAAGATAATTTTGATGTGGTAAATTTGTGTAGGATTGCAGGTGTAAAATATGCATTATTACTGATCATGAGCTGACTGTATTCTAATTTTTATGAGGGGTATAATCTTCAGTGTTAGATTGATTGCTGGCTTATTTGCTGATCATCTATGGGTGGTTTAATTTTTCTCCAGTAGAAAGAGAAGAGGAGGTCTTTCTGGTATTTGATTTCATTTATCATTTTATATGAATTAGTAATAATTTTTCTTTGTTGTGATAATAGTTTTCCAAAACCTGCTACAAGTTTCCATGTCACTATTGGTCATAGTAGCATTTTGGAGGTAACTGGAACACAGTTCTTTGATTTGTCTTAGGATTATTATGTGTGATTTAGGGAGGTTTAAGTTGGTCCTCATTTCTTGTATTGAGCAGTTAAGGTAAGGATAAATATTTTGGATTGTTTTATCTTTCAGTCTGGGAAAAGGGACTAAGTTCAGCATCTTATTGTTTCTTTTTAAATTTGGGTTTTAATGAAGGGGTTGCAGTATTGTCATGGCTTGTCCAAGGTTCAAGAATTGAAAGAATTTTTGTGCTAAGTTGATAGAATGTTTTAAGGGCTCTATAATGTTATAAGTTTGTATTTCTTTCTTATTCATGAATGGAAGTTCTTTGGGGTTGAAACCTAGAGCTTTAATATATCTATAATAGATTCTCACCCAAAGAGGAGACCAATTTTCCATTGACGGGTTATGTTCAGCTATTCTTAATATTCTGTTAGTGTTAATGATCGAGTAGTACATTATAAAATCTTGTACATTTAGTCCTCCTTTGTTTTTGGTGAGTGCTAATTTTGGACAGGAGATTCTTTTTTTTTTTTTTTTGGGTTCCCATATAAATTTTTCTAGGAAGGTATGAATTTGTTTGAAGAATTTATTATGTATTATTGTCTGTGATGCCATGAAGATGTACATTAGTCTAGGTAAATGTTCATTTTGATTATTGATACACTGGCCAAGAATGGTAGTTTTAGGTTGTTCCATCTTTTACAGTCTTGCATTATGTTTTGCCATTTAAGGTTTACATTGTGTTGGTGGAAGTATTTGTTATTCTGGAAAAAGGTAATTCCCAGGTATTTAGTTTCTTCTTTTATTTTTATTGTGTTTAACAATGGTATTAGTGAGATGTGTTTAGGTGTTTTTAAGGGGAAAATATTAGTTTTATTGAGGTTTAGTTTGTAGTTAGACATAGTCGAGAAATGTTCAATTGCAGCTATTATTTTGTTTATATCTGAATTTGGTGTAGTGCAGTATATGTTCAGATCATCCGCAAATGCAGTGAGGTATATTTTGAAGTTGTGTGTTGATGGAGGATTGTGGTATGTGTTTTGTTTAATGTATAGAAAGAATGATTCTAGGTATAGGTTAAACAGGAAGGATGATAATGGACATCCTTGTCTTGTTCCATTTTTTTATTAGAATCCTATTTGACCAAGTTTTATTTATATATAGAGATGTGTATGGGTTGCTATAGAGAGTTTGGATGATCTGAATGAAGTTATTGGGTATATTAAAGTAGGGTAGTGCTTGGAGTAAGAATTCTAGGTTAACCCTATCAAATGCCTTGTGGACATCCACTACCATTGTGTAGATGTTGATATTGTATCGGTTAGCATAAGATATTAGTGCATTTAATGTTAATGTATTGTCACTAGTCTGTCTATGTGGAGTAAAACCGGATTGTTCAGGGGAGATGATTTTCTTTATCAGATTTTTCATTCTGTTTGCAAGTATAGAGGTAACTATTTTAGTATCTATATTTAAGAGGGAGATGGGTCTGTAGCTGTCGCGGTTTTTGGGGTCTGTGTTCTTTTACTATAAAGATGGTTTTAGAGGCATTAAAGTGGATATCATTTATTTTATAGTTTATTATGCTATTCAGTGTATAGTACAGTAGTTTGGCTATCAAGGGGGAAAATGCTTTGTAAAATTCTGATGTGAGTCCATCCGGACCCGGAGCCTTATGCGCTTTTAAGTGTTTGATTGTTGTAATAATTTCACTGATGGATATCGGTTCAGTTAGTTTTTTTTTTGTTGTTGGTCTAAATTTAGTTTAGGGAATTTCAGTTGTTGAAGAAAAAGAGTTCTATCTTCCTTTGAGGTTTGTAGTATTTGTGCTCCACATATTTGAGAATATATTTGTTCAAATGCTTTAATAATGTCTTTATTTTTTGTGTAATTTTTGTCTCTGTAGTTTATTTCTGATATATTGCAGGCATTTTTGTGTTGGGATATAATTCTGGCCAGAGCTCTAGATGGTATTTGAGCTTCTTCTGTATAAGTGGCTAACATTCTGGCTTCATAAAAAGATAGGTTTCTGGTTTCTAACATAATTAGATCCCTTTGCAGTTTTAAAAGTTATGCTTCTGTTTAGTTCTTGGGGTTATTTATTAGTTCTTTTTCAAGATGCTCTATTTTCCCTTTCAGTGTATGCCCCTCTTTCAGTTGTATTTTTTTATAGCATGCTGCTTTTTTGATAAACAATCTTCTAATGTGTGCTTTGGTTGCAGCCCATTCTATGTCAGTTGATAATTGGGAGTTAGTGATATTTGTAAAAGCTATTTTTAGTATAGCTTCTGCTTCTTTTATTCCATACATTTTGGAAAGTAAATTAGGGTTTAATGACCAATTATGACCCCTATTCTCTAAATATATCTTTTTGTCCCAGTTAATGTTCAGTGTGATTTTGGAGTGATCTGAAAAGAACCTGGTATGTATAGTTTTTGCTGGGACCATGTTAATGAATATGTCAGAGATTAAGAAGAAGTCTATCCTTGACCACATTTTGTGGCATTGCGAATAGAATGTGATATTCCCTGTTTTATCTTCACTGTTCCCATATTTAAAGGGTCATATAGTTTGAAATCTTGTTTGAGTTCATTAAGGGCTAATGTGGCTTGTTTATTATGTGATTTGGTCAGACTAGATTTATCCTTTTCTAGGTTTTGATGTGTTCCAGTCACTTCCAATCACTAGGTAGTGATCTTTAAACTGGTTTAAGGTTCGGTATAATGACATAAAAAAGTGTTGTTGGTTATTATAAGGTGCGTAAACAGTACCATTACAGGTTTTGGTATTGTAGGACTAGTAAATGTTACATAACACCATCTTCCCTCCTTGTCAGCTTTGGTTTTAAGTATTTTTTCCTTAAATTGTTTTTCAGTTATTATGGCCACCCCAGCACAGTTTGTTTTTCCTTCTGAAGCTATGATTTGACTTATCCATTTCTTTCTGCTAGTTTCTGCCCATTGCTCTGCAGTAAAGTGTGTTTCTTGTATTAGTATGAGGTTGGCTGTGGTTTTTAATGTAAGGTGCAAGAATAGCTTTCTTTTCTTCTTGTTTTGGAGCCCTTTAACGTTCCATGATTCTATTTCCCACATTTATTCCTTAGGTGTATTCCTTAGATATGTCATGTATAGGTTCATAGATTCATAGGTTCATACTAGGCTATCTGCCCTAGGGCATTTACAAGCCTAGCCAGAGTGTGTTTGGCTTTCGCCACCCATTTTAAAATGAATTTTGCTATGCCCTTTTTTGAGGTTAGTATACTGTGCATCTGTCTAACAGTGACACAGAAGTGATACCCGGAGTAAATCTATGATCTCCCATCCACTCATCAAGATTCCTCTTGAAGAGAGTCAATGAGGGACTCTGCCTAACCTGGACAGGGATTTTATTCCAGAGTGAAGGGAGCCTCTGGTTTATGAATCTGTCCCTCCAGCATGTCCTATTTATTTCAGTGCTGAGGTTCAAGTCTCTCGAGTGTGTAGCTCGATGGGATTTGGATTTTCTGAGGTGCAGCATGTCCATTAATTCCGGGTTGGACATGGCTTTATACGTCAGGCACAGATCGCCTCTGAGCAGGCGGTATGCCACTGAGTAGAGCTGGAGTTTCTTTAACCGGGCAGCATATGGCATCTGTTTGAGCCCTTTGATCCTCTTGGTGAGGTACTTTTGGGGTCTTTCCAGTTGCTGCAGGTGTCTGGTAAGGCATATCCCAAAAGGGGCATTGTACTCAATTATGGGCCTGATGAGGGATGAGTAAAGAGGCACAATGACCTCCCCTGATCTAGATGTGAATCCCTTCATGATTAGGTGGGCTATATAAAATGATTATCTAACCACTTTGGCCACGTGGTTGTCGAATGAGAGATTGCTATCAACTTGGGTCCCCAGGTCCCTAATTACTTCTTCCGTACTTAATGGATTACCATCTATGTTGTAATTTGTGGGCACTTTGTTTTTGCCGAAGGGGATGACTATACACTTTTTGGCGTTTAGCTTGAGGCCATGGCTCTGGCACCAGTTGTCTGTTTCTATGAGGCCCTTTTGTAGGATGCTTGTGTCGGCTGGAGAGTCGATTATGGCACCCAGTTTGCAGTCATCTGTGAACTTGGTCTGCCACAGTCCTTCCATGTTGGCCTGTACCTCCGAGAAATATATACCGAACAAGAGAGGTCCCAGGACTGAGCCTTGTTGGATGCCACTTGTAACTGATTTGGAGTCTGACATGGCTCCAGCAATTCTAACCATGTGGGTTCTGTCCTTGAGCCAGTTTGCAACCCATCTAGTGACATAGGGGTTTATATTTAAGCTGGTGAGCTTATCTATATTGCCCGAGTGGGGTATTGTATCAAAGGCTTTTGCAAGGTCCAGGTAGGCTGTGTGGACCACCTTCCCCTCGTCAATGGCCTTGGTGACTGTTTCAAAGAAATCGACCAGGTTTAAGAGGCAGGATCTGCCCTTAACAAAGCCGAACTCGGTAGGATCAAGTATCTGTAGGTCCCCAATATCTTTATTTATGAGGTCCATGATGATCCTTTCCATAGCTTTGCAGACCAAGCTAGTCAGGCTTATGGGGCGATAGTTTCCAGGATCTGTTGAGGCACCACCTTTGTGGAGAGGGACCACTGTTGCTGTACACCACTCTTTAGGTACATATCCTGTAGTAAGGCTGAGACTGAACAGTAGTTTTATGTTTGGGTTTAGTTCTTCTTGGAGTTCATGTAGGACACAGCCTGGGACACCGTCTGGTCCCATTGATGCTGTGTTTTTTGCTTTGGAGAGGGCGGCTCTTACCTGAGCATCTGAGATGTCAGGGGGGCAGCACTCTGCTGGGATAGATATTTGCCCTTTTGGTGGGGAAGGGGGGGAGAAGTTTGTGCTGAACCTGCCAGCTAGGATGTTGGCAATGTCTGTGGGTTCGGTGTATTTTTTGTCATTTTGGACTAATTCTGAGCATATCTGGGAATTCCCACCCAGGTTTCTAACATAATTAAAGAAAGCCTTGTGATTATCCTTAGTGTCCTGTGCAATTTTTCTCTCGAAGCTGGCCTTAGATGATTTTATGAGTGCCCGTAGTTTTTTGCTAATACTGATCAGAGATGCCTTCCCTTTTTGGGATTTTTCTCTATCATGTAGTAGCTTCCTCCTTCTATTGTATAGTTTGTTTATGGCTGGGGTCCACCAGACAGGATGCCTGCCTTTGGAGGATTGGGTCTTGGTTTTGTTTGGTATTGCATGATCCATGTATTCCTGAAGGTGTTCATAGAATGCCTTTATAAAGGATTCTGCAGTCTGGGCCATATTTTCCACAGGCCAGGGGGCTTTGAAGGATTCCACCTCGGTTTGAGGATTGTGAAATTTGCTTTAGAGAAGTTTTTCACTGTGGTTTTCTGGGCAGGGGCTGGGGTCGGGATGTGAATATCTAGTGAGATTAGTTTATGGTCTGATCTTACCAGTGAAGGATACACTTCTGGTCTGGAGCATAGAGTCCCCATGTTGGTGATGATCAGGTCCAGTATGTTTTCCCCTCTTGTGGGAGTGGTAACAAGCTGTTCCATAGCATTTGAGTTTATAAATTCTAGGTACCTTTGGGCTAGGGTGTTGGAGCTAGAGTAATGCTCCCAGTCTATGTTTGGGTAGTTGAAGTCACCCAATATAATGGTGTTTGGAGAGATCTTTATATTTTCCAGTGTTCTCAGGAAGGCTGAGTGGGTTTCCTAGGTTTGGGAGGGTGGTCTGTAGCAGGCTATAAACTGGAAGGCAGTTTTACCCACTGTTAGTTGCACATGGATAGTCTCTGATGCTTCCTGCTGTGGGACCAACCTGGAGGTGTGGGTATCTTTGACGAATATTGATACTCCCCCTCCTTTTGTGGTTCGGTCCAAGTTTTGGGGCTGAAAAACATGGTATGAGGTATAACCTGGTAGTGCTGGGGTGCTCTCGGGAGCCTTGAACCAGGTTTCTGTTACTGCACAGATATCGATGTTCTCCATGCTAAGGAGAGTTTCGAGTGTGTGCATCTTGAGGTTTAGACTTCTGGCATTGAGTAGCATTACTCTTAGTTTCTTATCCCCTGTGATTCCTATGGAGGTGAGTTTGTCTTTTGAGCCTTGCCTAAAAAAGGCACTATGGGGGTGGCAAGAGCGTTTGCCAATATCCGAAAGCCCAGGGGTGACAGGTGCAAGCCGTCCCTAGCAAAGCATCGTGGCTTGTCGAGCACGTCATCCCAGGCTGACAGGCATTGGATCCCCTTTGAATGACACCAATACTTAAGCCAATTGTTGAAATTGATCATCTTGTTTTCATATTGTCGCATCATTCTTGGTGAGGGTAAGATGCTACTCAAGGTCAGGGTCATACCGGCCTGGGCTACATGCTCAGAGAGCTCCTCTATGTCTCTTTTCATGTAGTCCAGGAAGGTATGGCTCAGGTCATTCACACCAGCATGGACAATGACTGAGTCATATTTGTACTTGCCTTGGAGTGACCTGAGTGCTTGTGTTATGTGGCGGATCCTAGCGCCCGACAGGCAGCTCACTGTGACCTTCTCCTTGTTCAGCCTGGTGAGCGAGACGTCAGTGTACCTGATGATAGAGTCACCTATTACAAGTGTATCAGGTGTGTTGTTTAGCCTTAAGGGCTGTGACTGTTTGGCACACTGGCTTTGTGAGCTATGTGTTGCACATGTTTTGTTTTGGGGTAGCGGTTGCTTGGGTGTCTGCTTTGGAGGTCTCTGTTGCTTAGGCAGATTTTTATTTAGAGCCTCCGAGTATGTTTTTGTGTGTTTATGTGTTTGGTTTGCTGTCGTGGTAGGTCTACGTGAGACTGGAATTGTAGTGAGTGTGGTTTCCTTCTCCTCCTGACTGGTTACGCCAGTACTGAGTTGAGAGAGCTTAGCCTCCAGTTTGGCTATATTGTTGCATCTCTAACATGTGTTGGAATTTGTTTGGGAGGAGGAGAGGGTTGTATGTGTACATGAGGCAGTTGTAACAATGCTTCAAGATTCCCAGATTCACCAGCTGGACTGGAGAGGAGATGGACAACTGACCTTTGGACATGGTAGAATAGTATTGGAAATTCCTTTATAATTGAAAAAAGGGCCAATGGGGAACAAGGTACTCAAGGGGAGTTTGTGAGGGTGTAGCGCTTTTAATTTTTTAGTGCTGACATATAATTGCTTTAGTGAGCAAGTGCCAGGCTTTAGAGTAGGAATAGGGTGTTTATTATGAGAACTAGGTCAGTTCTAAGGGAAAAAGTGAAGAGCAGACTTTGTGGAGCCGAAAATGGTTTAAACCCAATTAAGCGGCATTGCCCGATGCTGCGCTATGCGCAAAATCACGCAAAGCCGCGCTAAAGCGGGTTTTATACAGGGGGACTTGAAAGAGCTAGAAATTGGCCCAAAATGGCCAATAGACTACCAGATTCTTGTGCTGAGAACACTCCTCCAGGGATAGATAGGCTGCTCTAAGCTCCCCACTGCCACTGGTGAACAAAGAAGCCTCCCTTTAACCAAGAAAGGAAATGGGCAACACAGGAACTTTCCAAAAGTCCAGAATACAGCAAAGCCTGTATTTGGACTACTCTAGGTTAGGAAAGACGGGAAACAAGGATAATTTTTTTTTTTTTTTTTTTTTGCAACAAACAGCAGGAAAATGCAATAAATATGTAACACAGGCTAGCGCACTTCAGTTTGTAGCCTCAACAGGTAAATGCAACAAACAGGGCAAACTTTAAAAGTGCAGGTGCAAAAACAACTTTAAACAGTTTAAAACAGTTCAAGAAGCAGAAATACTTGCAGTTTAGCTAGATCGGACAGTCGCCCAGGTAGTAGCAGCAAAAAAAAAACACTTTTATCAGGTTAGCAGTCGCTCTTTTAGCCTCTCTGCTTCTAGCACCACTCTGCAGGACCACAAGGAGCTTGACTGAGTAGTAACAAGTGCAAAAACCGTGCCAAAGCGGGTTTTATACAGGGGGACTTGAAAGAGCTAGAAATTGGCCCAAAACAGCCAATAGACTACCAGATTCTTGTGCTGGGAACACTCCTCCAGGGATAGATAGGCTGCTCTAAGCTCCCATCCAAGAAAGGAAATGGGCAACACAGGAACTTTCCAAAAGTCTAGAATACAGCAAAGCCTATATTTGGACTATTCTAGGTCACAGGAAAGACGGGAAACAAGGATAATTTTTTTTTTTTTTTTTTTTTTTGCAGCAAATAGCAGGAAAATGCAATAAATATGTAACACAGGCTAGTGCACTTGAGTGTGTAGCCTGAACAGGTAAATGCAACAAACAGGACAAACTTTAAAATTGCAGGTGCAAAAACAACTTTAAACAGTTTAAAACAGTTCAAGAATGCAGAAATACTTGCAGTTTAGCTAGATCGGACAGTCACCCAGGTAGTAGCAGGAAAACACTTTTATCAGGTTAGCAGTCACTCTTTTAGCCTCTCTGCCACTAGCACCACTCTACAAGACCACAAGGAACTTGGCTGAGTAGTAACAAGTGCAAAAAATGCGCCAAAGTGGGTTTTATACAGGGGGACTTGAAAGAGCTAGAAATTGGCCCAAAATGGCCAATAGACTACCAGATTCTTGTGCTGGGAACACTCCTCCAGGGATAGATAGGCTACTCTAAGCTCCGTACTGCCACTGGTGAACAAAGAAGCCTCCCTCTATCCAAGAAAGGAAATGGACAACACAGGAACTTTCCAAAAGTCCAGAATACAGCAAAGCCTGTATTTGGACTACTCTAGGTCAGGAAAGACGGGAAACAAGGATAATTTTTTTTTTTCTTTTTTGCAACAAACAGCAGGAAAATGCAATAAATATGTAACACAGGCTAGCCCACTTGAGTATGTAGCCTCAACAGGTAAATGCAACAAACAGGACAAACTTTAAATTACAAGCGCAAAAGCGCGCTAAAGCTGGCTTTAAAGCAGGGGGTTAGAAAGAGATAGGAAATGGCCCAAAATGGCCAATAAGCTACAAGTTACTGGGCTGGAACCACTCCTCAAGGGACAGATAGGCTGCTCAGAGCTCCCCACTCTCACTGGTGAACAAAGAAGCTTCCCCCTATCCAAATAAGGATATGGGCAACACAGGAACTATGACACAGCCCAGAGATCAGCAATACCTGAAGACTGGAGTATTCTAGTTCAGTAAAGGCGGGAAACAAGGATATATATATATATATATATATATATATATATATATATATATATATATTTTTTTTTTTTTTTTTTTTAAAGTAGCAGAAATTAGGTACAGAAACACAGTAAATGCTTTAATTCGGCTAGCACACTTGAGTGTGTAGCCTACCATTTGCCTGTATCACTCTGCAGGACATGTTTTGTTATCTTTGTATGTGTTTATCCCCATCCCTACTATGTGCCTAACCAGTATATCCCTGGACCAGGAATAATCAGGTGGGGAGGATGAAGGTTCGTTATGTGGTTTACCTTTATATCTAATCTTGGAATGTGTTTTCTTTTAGATATAGATTTAACCCCCTGTGTTACTATATACAATGCAGACAAAGCTGAACATACTAGTTCCCTCAACAAACACTGCTACTTAATGTCCCTAGCCTCTTCCAGCATACTATTTATACAACTATGGTATTGCATTTAAGGTACAGCATGTATTGTTTTTGTCTTGTGACTAATTCTTTCTAATAGTATTTTTTAAAACAGCATATTAATATATATTCCTCAGTAAATTATAGCAATATATGTACCATAGTAATATTAAAAAACTCCAAGGAAAGGGTTCCACAGAACCAAGAACCAGTAAAACCACAATAGGCACCCAAAGAGGCAGGAGGTAAATATAAAACACAAGCCTGTAGGTGTAAGCAGCAAGCCTGTAGGTGTAAGATGTCCTAGGGCAGCAGTTTACATCTAATGTATACAGAAAGGAAACCTTTTCTAACTCATACTTATATTTCACTAGTTCCCATCCGTTTAAACAGAAGAGAAGTATTATCAAGGGACAATTTGTCCGTAGTTGTAGGATGACCTCTTTGGACTCGGACTTCGAAAATGAAAGTCAGAGAGTCAAAGAAATGTTTATATCTAGGAAGTATCCTAACTATTTAATTGATGAGGTATTGGAGGAAGTAAAGAATGGGAGAAAGGATAGGTTTGCCCCTATTTTTGGAACAGGAGATACAAGTGTGATAGCACCAATAAATGTGCAGGGTACTACACAACAATCAGGGGTGACATTACCAGGGATGAATTCCAGAAACCTTGGGGGTATTTATGTGATGTTTTATGTGATTAAACCTGCTGCTGCTTACACCTACAGGCTTGTGTTTTATTATTACCTCCTGCCTCTTTGGGTGCCTGCTGTGGTTTTACCATAGTAATATTGTTAAACAGTCAATTTTGTCATTTTTACATTTTTCTTTCATTTGACTTCTTTTTCCTCCCCTTTATTTATTCAGATTTCGGCCTTCTTTGGTGCATGTAATGTTTTTCCACATCAGTCTGTGTGGGTTATAAAATATATACTTGACATCTATTTATCAGGGTAGGAAGTATATACATATAGGAAAAAAAGAACAGCTTAGCCAACCAGTCCTTCTGCTATAGTTAGCATATTAAGGCTATATTTACATTATCCCAATATTGTTAGGTTATTTTACTATTTTCCTGAGATTACTTCTCTCCAGGATCTTTTAACACGTTTCTAGTATTTACATAAGACATTTAACATGTTTTCCCTTTTTTTCTCCCAATATTAATCTATGAGCTAGCGTGTTTCTGACAGTTTATTTCTTACCTATTATTTAAGGATGGATTTTCATTAACCTTCATAGTACTGGGTGTACTGTTTTAGTGAATGGTTCAGTTCAATAGTACCTTATTTCTTCAAGGTTTTGCTTGCAGGTTGGTTGACATATCTGGTGCAGCTTTCTTCTTTTAGCTGGTGCAGATCAATTTTCGTTTTTCAAGCAGTAAAATCTTTTGAAGCTTGCTGAGATCCATTTTGTCTGACTGTTCTTCTTAATGGAGCCCTCAGAATCGTAGGGGGACCAATTTTGCAGACCAATGTCCCAGGAGGATGTTCCTTCCTATATTCGCACATCGGAAACGGCAGTTGATTTTTGGTTCCTACCCAGGCTGTACTTCCTTTTCCTGTGTTCCTCATGGCTCACATCATGGATTTAAAGGCCTAGACAGTAAGGGGAAGCTTTCAGAGTTGGATCCCAGCTAGACTGCTCGTGAATGGGGTTGTTTCTTCACCCAAGGGTCGTTTATTGTTTGTTGTGGATTTATTTCATTTCTGAAGGTGTAATTTGCTTAAAAACAGCCAGGGATGTCTCTTCTGCCTCTTTGGGGTTTGCAGCCATGTATTTAACTTCTTTGATGTAGAAGATTAACTGATTTGGATATTTCATCTGGAATTTGATTTTTTTTTCCTATTAGGAACCTGCAGTATGGAGATAGTAGTTGTCTTGTTTGTCTTATTTGTGTTGAGAGCTCTTGAGCAAAGGAGATTTTATTATTATTCCAGGTGAGTGTGCCTTTTTTCTTTGCTGCCAGTATGATTTTATTTACATCTTGATAGTTTAATATTTTAATATAGACAGGTCTTAGTTTCAGTGGTGTTTGCATTTCCCTCAGGGCTCTGTGGGCTCTCTCTGTTGTTATTTGCTGTATTTCTTCAGGTTCCTCTAGCAGGGAATTTATTATTTGCTTGATTGTTGGTATTAGATTGTTATGAGGTACAGTTTCAGGTATTCCTCTGATGGTGATATTGTTCCTTCGAGATCTTGCTTCCAGGTCTGTTATTTTTGCTTGTAAGTTTTGTATTTCTTTGTCATGGGCATCAGTTCTTTGAGAAATAGAGTCTATTTTTATTTCATTTTCTATTATTTTGGACTCAGATTTTTCCATTCTGGATATTATTTGAATGAATGAATCACCAAAGGTTTGAAATTGTAATGATAAGTCCTTTATTGCTTGCTGGATAGGTAATAAGGCAGTTTTTATGTCTTCCAGATTAGCTGGCAGGTCTGTCTTGGATTTATTTGCAGTTTTAGAGTTGTCAGTTTGTTTAATTGTCTTTTTGAAGTTGTGTCTTTCTCAGGTGAGGCTAGTACTGAGAATTTAGTTTTAGTTGTTGTTGTTTCCATATTATTTTCCTCTTTTGACATCTTGCTGTATAGTGTTTTACCAATCTTGTAGTCAGATGCAGGGCCTTAGTAGCACATGGCTTAAGCTGTAATTCAGAAATCTTAGTTAATCCTGCTATTTCTGAGCTGAATCTGTCACTTTTTCTTCCTTTTTTGTTTGCTGGATGATATTAGCAGTAAATATCTACAGTTATTTCTGTAATATTAATTCTGTGTTGCCTTCTGGGTTTGTTTTAATCCAGGGTATATCAGAGAGCTAGGTGATAGCAGTGTTCACAGAACAGCACCCATTTTGAACTCCAACACCACCACTTTCAACACTTAAACACTCATACTTTTACCTGCCTAACCTAACCCACACATAAAACTTCCAAGCACACTCACATACACTCAAACACATACCTAAATCCCAAGAAAATACCCACTTACCTTACATATCAGCTAAATCCATAACTGCACGATACATCCTGCACACACTACATCCAGCATCAAATACCGGAACACCATAACCACAAATTCAACATTTCTGGATTTGCACTTATGGAGTTTTGGGATTTTAAAAATTCCACTTTATGATCTCGAGATACTGAAATTCGAGATTTCAGTATTTCGAGATTATAAAGTGGAACCATCATTAGACATACAGGGAAATCAGTCATAATAGAACCAAATAACAGATTCTAAGAGGTGTCTGATAAGTGTAAGCAATCACAAAATTTCAGTGAAGGATACACTCATTAGTTAAAGCATAAATTCAGTAGTAAATCTACATGATTTTCATCACTGATTACTTGTTCATATTTATGTTCAAGTTTTATGTTATGATTCTTATGGTTATTTTATTTTAATCATAGTAAAATGTTTCAAAAAAGAAGTGCAACACAAGAAGATGATGAGTCTAGGCAAATACGATGTACTTGGCTCATGCACTAGCTAAAAAAATGTTAGTTCTCTGATATTAACAGAGAAATGTAGACACATTATAAAGTATGTAGCAATGACACTTCTTAGAGGATATTAATAGCTAAGCCATATTTGAGTCTTGTCCAGCTGCTATGTTTGACAGATAACATTTTTTTTCAGGAATAACACTGATGGATATAAAAATAAAGATGTTAATAACAGAGAATAAAAAAAAATAGAAAAGTAGATGTAGAAGAGAGCTCGAATTGCCACATGAAAAGATCTAATGCAAATACTGGACAGAGTGATAATATATATATATATATTTATATATACACACATATATATATATATATATATATATATATATATATATATATATATATATGGGTCTATATTAGAAGACCGAATGAAAAAAATAACGAACGTCTAAACATTGAAAAGACAGGACCTCGAAATTGCTATTGTGGGGGGCTGCGTCACCCACACCCCCCGCTAAATATGTATACCAACTCCGGGATCGCACTACAGTGAAGAAAGGGCAAATATTCCAATCTTCACTGTACCGCGATATGGCAAATAGCACTTTGAAGTCCGGTCTTTTTGCTGTTTTCCTGTTCGCTATTTTTTTCATTCGGTCTTCTAATGTAAACCCATATAGATATATAGATATATATATATATATATATGTATATATATATATATATATATATATATATATATATATGGAATATGAAACAAAGTAATGTCAGATAAATAGAGAATGGAGATAGATGCAAAAAAAGCAAAATGTTTATACAGTATTATTACAACAATCAATGCCCTAACAGAATAACCAGAAACAGAGATGAGTGTGCTACAAAAAGAAATGAAAGAAAATGTTAAACACAGGATTATTTAAGATAATAAAACATGAGCTTTGTACAGGATAAAACATTTGCAAAAAAAAAAAAAAAAAACAGAATGAAGAAAAGGGAATGGTTTAAGCAAACAGTTCAAAAAGTGTTATATAATAATGCCTAATACAGTTTGTGCTAAAGAATAGTGAACTATATAGTAACTATGTAATTAAAGCAATTATTCATGTATAAGAGGAAAATATATCTAACTGTTCACTCTGGACTAATGAAAAAGCAATAAAAAAGGGAAAAGATGAAGTAATGGAAGACTAACTATGATAAATGAATTTGTAGTACTAAACAGAAATACTTTGAATTATTGGGAAACAAAAACAGACTGTTGGCTAAATTAAGACAATACAATGGATGAGACAGCCCAGGCAAAGACATCTGAATGTTCAACAGAAACATGGTCTGATCTATATGCACTATGTTTTCTTAGCAAGTGTACAACAAAGGATACTTATCACTTTTCAATTCTAGTGGCTCAATCCTTCCTGCAACAAGGGCGATACATTTCATATCATCACACACAGCAGTTCCATCCATATGAACTTCTAGTCATTCCAGTAACCATCAGTTGAAACAATTTTGTGAAACCTAATAAATTATACACCAAACTATGCTCCTAGCTAAAGCCATCCCAGTGGTGCAGAGGCATGGCATCTGTCTACACCATCAGCAGTCCAGGTTCAGGAATGGACTCAATACTGCTGGTAGGGCTGCTGTGAGGTAGGGTAAAGTTGCTGGCAACCTGCTCTGCTATCATGAGAGGAAAAAGAAGGGGGGATAAGCAATACCTGGGTGACTTCTGGTGGAGCCAAGGAACCTTGTAAGATACCTCAGGTTTAATATGAGGATTGGGGTGGTAATGATGTCATGATGTCCTTACACTAACTCCCTCCACAGCTAGGATATCTGGCTGGTCACTTCAAGTATGAGGACCGAGGCTCTATACTAACCGCTCTTGACTGGGTCCCACATTTCCAGGCCTAATAAAGAATACTATTGAGGTTGACTTCCCAAGAAGTAGGGGCCTCCACCAGTGAAAGGTGTCTTCCAGAAAAGAACATCTTGGGTATTTAGGGATGGGGAATGTGGTAGTTAGGTGAACAGATTGAAGATGGGGTCATGGAGAGAAAAAAAAACAAAGAGAGAAATGTGTCCATGTGTCTTCATGGAAAGGTTCATATTAAATGTAAACAAAGCTATAATTGCTAAATCTTTAAAAATTTGTGACTGCAATAACTAAGCAGCATGCTGGAATCCTAAAGAATATCAGTTGAACTTGCTTGCTATGCCAGTCATTTTGCTGTTTGACTGCAACTTAAGAAACAATGTACCCAGCATAACTAAGCCATACACAAAATTGCTGAATAGATAAAGAGAAGCCATCAGATGAAAATGAATTGCAACAGAAAAAATTTTACAGAGAAAATATATAGACTATTTTGATGAAAGGTGGAGTGCTTGTGAGGAGCAAGAAATCACATAAGCCTGGCTTTTCATGTAATGTGGATCCCTAGCAGACAGAAAAGATAAAAACAATCAAGAGATCCAGTGAGAAAATGAAGAATACATTATCACTGGTCTCCTTTTTTACTGAATCCTTGGTCTGGGAAGACACCGGGGTTGTTAAAAAAATAATAGTGACTGTGCTGTTAGTTGTGTTATTGAACTATTAAGCACCATTTCCAGTAATATATGACCAGTCAGGCAACCCTTTATGCTCATAAGGTTCAAACAAGCTTCAAACAGACCTTCTCATTTAAGTGATTATATTAGATGATCTGTAACCAGATATCTGAATGTTAATAGTCTTGTTCTTTTTGCTCTTTATCTGAAATTTATGAATAAGCAGGGCCATTGCTAAAAAGTTATCTTAATATGCTTATTTTTGCATATTTGCCATATTATGAACTTTTGCAACCAAGTGATGTCCAGTTATATTGATGTACATATGTTGCTGCATATGTAAAATGCTTTCAAGAAAAAAAAAACATTGCTAATGATAACTGATGTCACTAATGTACATCTGTTGTGTAGTAATTTCAATTAATTTAGAAATTTTAGAAAACGTTATGGAGCCTAAGTAATGTGCATTTCGTTGCCACCACTCTAATGTGCAAGTAAATGCATTCCTCTTTATGTTTACAGATAGTTCTGCCATAAAAAGGCTGAGATTATGAAATGGCTAGGCTACTTAACTGGCCCATCACTATTCATATTAGAATTGATTTCACAAACAAATTACAAGTTAAAAAATAGCTAGAAAAGTTATCTGTTAGCCTCCTTCTCGCCACCTTTTCAGAAATGAGCTCCAATAGTCAACAACTTGGAATTGCAGAATCTAGGAGGACTCATTAGATCACCAGGAGTTCATTCTCTCATTGCAAAGCCTGGGTGGATTGTGAGCAGTCCAGAGCATGAGTATCATTAGGACAAAAGACCATTGTTATTACTGGTAAGAAACTATCAAGTAGAACTGCATGCATTATGCATTTGATGGGTTATACAACTTTGCTTTAATATTCATTATGCAATGCTCTTGCTTCATGTGAGAGCTTAGCTTATGTGCTATTTTACTGTAAAGTACAGCTGCAGAGTTACTTTCAGAATGATTATAAAACTGGACATGTATCTTTGTGCTGGAAAATTGCTCATCTAGTAAATAAGTCTGTGGTCTACTGAATCTATTGTGGTCTGTAATTGCTTTGCATAGGCACATAAAATGCTTTACCACTCCATGTGATAACCCAAATGCATGTACCATAGACCATATGTTTGTGAGTCTGCCTTGCTAAGCCTTATATGGTGAATTGTTGTGAGTTACATCACTCCGAAGACACCATAGCTGCATGAAACCAAAGAATAAAAATCAAGCTTTAAAAGCTAAGTGAAGAGTGTTTGTGAAAGGACAAGCTGCTCCAGGTCTGATAAGTGCAGATCTTCTCCCACTAGAAAAGAGTACAGATCCTTTTTGTGCCAAACAGAGAACAGTGGCAGCATTGTTTACTAACAATGAGTATATGGACACATAGCTCTCAGCCTTCCATGTCCAAAATGAGGAACACTAGCCCTCATAATGTGGAACAAGCAGGCAAAATGTGGAACACATACTAATGGTTTACTAACAACTTCAATTAGGAAGGTCATAGGATGGTTAAAATATGCTGGTTTTATTTATAAAGAAGATCTTTTAATTAATTTATATGATTCATTTCTGTTTACAATGGATTTCACTTAAACAAATTCCTAACACTGAATGTGTGACAGAGTCTTTCAATGTGGATCTTCGAGGAACATGAACTTTTTAAGACCCCAAATGAAGTACGTTCCTCGTAATGATGTACACTTGAGAGGTATGTATGGACACAATATAGGAAATCACTAACACCATCAGTGTAGTTACAAAACCTTTTACCCAAAGCCTGAATGGGTTAAATACCACTGAAAGGGAGCACAGGAAACTAGCAAAAAGAAAAAGAGAATGCTTCTTTAAAGGGGTTTAGCCATTCTAGTTAATACAAGAAACTAACAAAAAGAAGAAGTGAATGCTTCTGTCAAGGGGGTTAGCCAGTCTCAAAACTGCATATGAAGGAATACTGAATATATTAATGTAATAGTGTGGGATTTCAAGAAACTGGTACCTTGATCCTTACAAATCTCTTACTTAAATAAACTGACTGACTCTATCACTTACGCACGTTCATCTACTGTGCGTGTATCTTTCATGCCTGGTGCAATGGGATTTCTCCTGTGGCAGGAAAACACCTTTAAAGAAGCTAATGTGGAAATAAATGAGGTGCTACTTTACAAATAAAAAGAAAATGACAAAAGGTTAAAAAAGTATGTTTATTATCCCCACATTTCATGCTGCTAGTTAAATTACTGTGTGAGTATGTATGTAAAAAATGCTTGGCGCGAACTGCAAGGACAGTAAGCATGACACTGACTGCATGCTGTAGAAACACCTGATTTATTATTTGAGCTGAAGCAGAGAATGGATGGCAGGTTAAACTTATTAAAGCAGAAGGATACCTCTGATTGCCATGGAAATAGCAAGGATAGGATTCTGTGCCTTGCAGCAAATGTACACAAAGGTTTACCAGTAAAGGAGCAGAGCTAGTGCCTTGTTATTATTGCATAAGTAAAGTCAGCATTGTCATAATAACCAACCTCTTTTTTCCCACTTTACATTTGAGCTGCTAAAGCCAAAGCAGGCAAGTACAAGCAAAAATATTGGAAATTGTGATAATTTCATAACACCAAAAGATTTCACAGTATATGTATTTTTATACATATTCTTAGATTTAGTAACTATTTTGAGGACATGTGATGCAGGTCATAAGTAAATTTAAAGCAAATTTGAATAGAAAAGGAGGGACAGTAATATAAAATGATGATTTCTGTTAATCTCACCAGGGGAATAAAGATTATGTTGTTCCATTCAGCAGCTTAGGCATGCTGCTTTTACTTAAATATTAAAGCAATAACAGAAATGCAGAGAACAGTAAGTTTGAAAAAAATAAGAATTAGATGGTATAGCTGTAGGCAGAAAATGAGGCTAGGTAAGAAGATGAATTGCTAAGGGTTCTACCAAGTAGGAGCAAACAAGTGTAGGGATAATGGAGGGAGTTGGAGTACAGGAACATCTAAGTAGCAAAGAGAGGTCAACCATGATGCGAAGCTATTAATGCATGAAGAAGAGATGAGGAAGGGATCACAAAGTTTGATCTAAACCTCCTTCTTTTAGGACACTATCAGCAATTGATTAGCACACATAATGGAGCCTTAATCCTGATTGTATGTTGAGCATTAGTCTGTGAGTGGAAAAGCATGTATAAGTCAATTAATGGAAGATGTAAAGCTTCTACTATTAGAGAAGAGGTTACATCTGCTATGCTTCAATTCCATTTGAAAAGGAATATGGTCTAACTAGGAGGACGTGGACAAATTCTCCAAGCAGGAATTACAGAGCAGTTTAAGTGTGTAACAAACACTGTTTCCTTTCCTAATTTTTGTAATCTGGAGCAGAAATGGATGACATTGTTGTAGACTGTAAAGCATTTATTGATAGATTAGCTAGAACCTACATTGCAAAGTCTTCCCAGATATATTTCCTCATGGCAGACTGATATTCCTTTTATATTTATTCTATATATCAACTGATTAAGAAAGTTTCTAAGCACACTTCACATCTATATCTTGCAGGTATACTGGTGAAAGCAATGGTTCCGGTTCATACTATTGGGAATTGTGAGCCCTGGTTCCAATATAGAGCTATCACATGTTTTACACTTTTCTCCAATATGACATTATAATATGGTCCTAAAGTGTCTTGCAACATAGATAAGATAATGGCCACTATTTTGTACATGCTTCTAACCGTTATTTCCTGCTCCTGATTGTAACTTATTTACTTTATAAGTGGGTAGGCAGACTGACTGCAAGAACGTTTCAACCACAACCTGGACTTTCAAAGGAAGTAAAAAGGAAAAAAAACATATTTTGAAGTACATAAGCTAAAATGAAGTAATAAATTAGATTAGTACTAGGCTAACTGCCCTTGTGGGACATTTTAAGCCAAATCAATTACCCCCAGGGAGAATCAAACCCTGCACCTTGTGCTTGTAAGGTAAAAAGCCATAACCATTATACAAAACTCCCTAAAATTACAATTGTATATACCAAGTAAACATTATTTTTCTGACGGCATCATTATCTCAGTGCTGAAAAGAAAAAAACACAATGATGTTTATTGTGATATACAACACATTTCGCTTGACACACTGGTCACCAACTCACACACCTACATAATTACTGCATTAGTGTGCCCATTTTATTAAGTTCCCTGTTGAGACCACATTTCCTGTTTTAGATCTCTTCCAAATGGAATTTGCTTGCAACACTGACATTATTCTATAAATCTGGTTCCAGAATATTACTTTTACTTGAGTTAATAACTGATTATTCAAATATATGAACACATATAGACAATAACTATGGTTGCATCTGAACAGTGCAGGAAAAAAATGAATTGGAAAGCAGTTTATGAATATTCCCTTGCATTTATATTCAGAAAGAAGTCTGTAATTTGAAATAAAATGAAGAAAAGGATGCATTTGTTTATTTAGAATGTTCATTTCTTAATGTGATTTAGATGGTTCTGAGCATGGATTCTAGCAAAGATTTTAAATGACAGAAATTCAGAAACTTTTTTTCACCACCCATGGCTTTATTTATTAATGTCTTCTTGCTAATACAAGCAGTTATCAAGGAAGACAGAAATGACAGCTGTTGAATAAGAGGGTATTTAGCCCTTATTTAGCACATAGGCTTCAAAATCCCATTTTGCAATGAAAGAAACAATTGCTGATGACATTTAAAATGCAGAATGTTTAAAGGTGAACTTAAAGCATGATGTTGCACACTGAATGCAAACTCATGTCTGTATTTAGTAATCTGAATATCATCTAAAATATAGATGAATGTTCCAATATTTATAGCTTAACTAGTAAAGCATGTGCCATGAGTACCAACAACATATGGAATTTATACAGGACCTATGAAACAGGAAGGCATTCTTTAATAACGAGTTAGTATGCTGCAGAAAGAGAGAGAGAGATTTTGTTGTGCAGAGCACACTACAATGGTTATTTTTTCAGCCCTAGACTGCTTTCTTCTTTTCACTTAATTTGCTTTAAGGTACAAGTCTTTCTTAAAGTGTAACAATAAAGGGGGAAATCTCTTTTCCAAGTGACATAAAATCCCTTTTCTTTTACATTACGTGCTTATGCAAAATATATTGTCTAATACTGACAATAGAGGAAAGGAGAGGGGTAGTACCTGTGTATTCCATAACAATGTAAACAGAACCCTTGAAATCTTGTTAGTAGGTTGAGCTCTTGTCCTGCCCAATGCAAGTGCAGTCACTGAAAGTGATTCTGAGTCAGTCAGTCAAAATTGAAACCCTTAATGAAAAGTCACAATACAAGCAATACAAAACGATTTTCTTCTTTTGAAGCTGGACTGTTCTACTGCTGTAAAAGTAGTTATGTTTGTATTTTGAGCAGACAGGAAGGCAAATTCAAGGCGGTGTGGCATGCATTATTCACATGTTATTTAAATGTAGTTATTACAAATCTGTATTCTTTCAGAAAAAATATTCTAGGAGGACTTGGCCTTCCTGTTGTTCAGTATTTGCTATTATTTGTATAAATTTGGGGGACTATCATGTTTGTCTCAATGTGATATGCTGTTTACAGCTTTATAATACAATTTATGCATACATTCATGCTGCTCTCAAATGCATTAGCCTTCTTATACAGAAAATTAATTGCAAGAAGTAGCCTTCTGGTTGTAGACTATGCAGTGTCTTTTATCTGTGACTATTATAGTTGTGGGTTACATCTGAAGACATGGGACTCTATGCCCTATGCATACGGATCCTAATCATGACATGACGATGAGTGAAACATAAAACTTCTTAATAATAAAAAACAGAAATGTAGTTGGCTGTAACAGTGTCCTGTGCTGGTACATCAAACCAGCTATGTTAGAGTTACCACCTGTCCTCTTTGGGAGAGACAGTTGTGTCCTGCAAAAAAAACAAAACAAAAAAAAAAAAAACTAAACTAAAAAATAGCAAATGTCCTGAGATACATTTTTACTAATAGTTACATAAAACAGTTATTTGGTTTCTAAAACACCTACTTCTGATATGAAATAGCTTAAGCAACTCAAATGCTACAAGAATAAACTTTTATTTTGGCAAAAAGTGAAGCTTTGTCCTTTGCACTAGCGAAGCGTATATTTTGCCCTGCTAAATCTCACGTTTCTGCAAAAAATGTCCCTCTCTGGGCATTTGAAAAGGTGGCAAACCTAAGCTGTGCACCAACTCAGCTCAGGTTTAACCATTAATGCAATGCCTACTTTTAAAAGCCAGTATTGTTCTAAAGACAGATAAGGATGATGGATGGGGTCATTATCCCTCTCACCTCACCCTAGCTACTCACCAGATAATAAATGCTATTCTGCAATGGTGCAGGTAGGTAAAGCTCTGATTGCAACCCAGGTGATCCAAATTTGATTAGCTACTCAGAAGTTGTATGAGCCAAATGGGTGGTGGGACTGAGTTGCATACATTAGTTCACTCATCCTGGGGAGGGTGGTGGTGAAGGGTGTGCAGTAGGGTGTATCTCCTCAGTTTATCACTGGTGGCCACTGGTGATGTGCTACGAGATTGCTATAAGGAAAGCAATGTACTGACTGAGTTGCACTACAGTGTTCATTGTATGCCAACACATTGGCAATTTGTGCATGCACTTGGAGAGACATTAGGATTTAAGGGGGAAAATGCTCCTGAACGGGAGTGTCACAATGCTCCTGGAAGCCTCAGTCCCCTCACTGGCCCTGAACATGGCTGAAAAAAGTATGGTGGAGGATCGGCAGATTCATCAGACCCAGAAGAGGAGGACAGGTAATGAGAATGGCTGCTGGCCAATTATGAGGGGGCCAAAAACAATAGAAAAAAAACATTTCCCCTCATGATGGTAAATCAGCTGAGAATGGTTCCCAAGGATGCTAGACCTGCAAGATGCAATATTTTTGAAGCAAATACTTCAAATAAAATATGATAAAATCATACACAATAATGTGAAAGTTGCATTCTTCCTAAATATTAAAGCAGGAAATAATAATTATTCTAAAATGATTTCACTTTTTTTTAGTTGTCCAAAATTAGCATTGCCTAAAGTAAAACATTTTCTGATGCATACATTTTTCGTTTTGTTTATAAAAACAGCTGTAAAATACACAAATGTGATGGGCTGCTTGTTTGTAAATCATGGCATCGTGTGATTATGAGAATGGTATCAATACTGTGGCAAAAGATGTAATAAGTCATTAAAACATTTTATGTAAAAATGTTCAGTCTGCTGATTCAACACAAAGTAATTAAAAGGGATACAATTTCTTTTATATAAACCATTAGGCACTTTAGTTTTTCTTATGTTTGCATATGTTATTACAGATTACATTTTTCTATAAGAACATACAATTTAAGTATATTGGAATTATTGGATTATATTAAAAGCTTCAATTTATCTTAAAACAGTCAATATGTTACTCTTGAGTATTAGTGTGATACCTAGCATGCTCACATAAAGGTAGGAAAGTTTGTGAATTTATATATTTATTCATGCCACAACACTGAATGCCCAAGAAAAAGTTTATTTCAAATGAAGCAAAATGGTTGGAA
>NC_056744.1:1046776354-1046818854 GCF_019279795.1 Protopterus annectens | reverse complement strand
GGACTTAGGGTTAGGGTGCAGGTAAGTGTATGATAGTGATGGACTGTAGTTTTAGGGGTGGGTTAAGTGAGTTAGGGTTAGGGTGCGGGTAGGGTGAGTGTGCGATAGTGACAGACTTTATGTTTAAGGGTGGGTTAAGTGAGTTAGGGTTAGGATGCAGGTAGGGTAAGTGTGCGAAAGTGATGGACTTTAGGTTTAGGGGTGGGTTAAGTGAGTTAGGGTTAGGGTGCGGGTAGGGTAAGTGTGTGGTAGTGTTGGACCTTAGGGTTAGGGTTTGGGTTAAGGTTAGTGCATATATAGTTGTGTGTAATGTGTAGTTTACGTTGTGTGTGTGTCTGTGTTTTTGGGTGTCGGTGTTATGGTGTTCGGTTTTGTGAGTTGTCGGTATTGTGTGTTTTCGGTCTTTTGGTCTCGGTGTTTTGGGTGTCGGCTTTGTGGTGTGTCAGTGTAGTGAAGGGGACCCACCTATATATATATGTTTATCTGTTATATTTTATTAGCTCTTTACTGCAACACAGGGGCTATTAAAATGTTTTCTTTTAAACCAGGGGGGAACATAGCTGCTGCTTTAATTTGCCATTGAGTTTCTCTCTTCTTTAGCAGATTTTTCCAGTCACCGCCTCCCCCCTCCCCCCCCCCCCCCGGGGGTTAGATTTAACCTGGTCTAAAATACCAAATGAAAACGTATTAAAATGGGGACAGACCATGGAATGTTTGTATAGTGCACTTGTTACCTTTTTATTTTCAATGTCATTTCTATGTTCATACATTCTATTCCTAAGAGCTCGCTCGGTCTTTCCCACATAAAATCCTGAACATGAATTACAGACTGCTAAATATACAACCCCCTTACTCAAGCAATTCCCTTTGACAAACTCTATCTTGCTTTTCCTTCTATTGTCCAAAATAATAAAATTCTATTTGTATATAAAGGAACATTGTCTACAGTTTCCGCACAGTCTTGTTCCTATAGGTACTTCAATTCTAGGTTCCAACTTATGTTCTCAAAGACTTTTGATGTTGAATCCAGTTTTATTCACAAATTTAGGACATCCACCTACCCTTTGGCATATCTCCTTATTAGTTTTAAAGATACTCCAGTTCTTATGTAAGGTCTTTTTAACTTCATTTGTTAAATAATTGAATTCAAACACACATGCTTTTTTATATTTACCAATTTCCAAATTTGATGCACCATCATTTTTCTGTAAACCCACCCCTAACAAGGGCAAGTATACTGTACGCCGTTTATTATATACATCCAGAATTATTTCCTTAACTAGTTCCTTGGGATATCCTCTTTCCTGAAGCATTCTTTTTATTTTGTTTAACTCCTCATACAAATCTTTGTGGTGTGATGTTATTCTTGCTACTCTCACTGCTTGTCCTTTATCTATGCTTCTTTTTGTGCTATGGGATGGTTACTCCCAAAATGCAAATATGTATTACAAAATGTGTCTTTTGTGTATATTCAGGATCTAAATCCATCTATGTATTTTATTATTTGTACTTCCAGATAGTTAGTACCTTGTGAATTTGAGTTGTGAGTGAACTCTAAAAATTCAGTAGTTTCACCTAAATATGTCACAAAGTCTGCTATTTCATCCTATGTACCCTTCCATAATACAAAAATATCATCCAAAAATCTGGAATAAAGCTGTATTTTATTCCAGAAAGGACTACTGAATACATAAGTGGACCCCCATCCCAAAAGCACAATATTAGCATAGACTGGGGCACATGCTGCCCCCATCGCTGCACCACAAATTTGTTGGTAATACTCCCCTAAAAAAAAAATTTAATTATTTTCCAATATTAAGCTCATCATTTCACATGCCAGGTTGATCTTATCTTTTGATATTGAGATGGGCCCTTTAGGGGGTGAGAGTGGAGTGAAGTTTGCACTGAATCGATCTGCCAGGATATTGGCAATATCCTTGGGATCAGTATATTTAATGCCATTCTGTTGTAGCTCAGAGCAGATCTGAGCATTGTCATTTAGATTCTTGACATAGCTATAGAATGCCTTGTGGTTGTCTTTGGAATCTTTGGCAATTTTATTTTCAGAACTAGCTTTGAAGGATTTTATGAGGGATCTCAGCTTCTTACTGAGGCTGGTAAGGGAGTTTTTTGCATCCTTGGATTTTCCTCTTTTCTGCAACAGTTTCTTCCTTTTGTTGTAAAGTTTGTTTATGGTAAAGGACCACCAGATTGGCTTCCTTTTCTGGAGGAGGCCGTCTTGGTTCTATTGGGAATGGCACAATTCATGCACGAGTGGATATGCTCGTACAGTGCCTTAGTGTAGGATTCAGCAGTCGAACTTTCAGTTCCTGTCTGCATGGGTGTCATGAAGTTTGTCACTTCTGACTTGAGTAGCATGAAGTTGGCTTAGGAGAAGATTTTTACGGAGGTTTCCTTACTGGGGGGTGGGATGTCAATGTCAAGGGTGATTAGCTTATGGTCAGACCTGACCAACGAGGGGGTAACCATAGGTGTGGAGCATCGATATTCCATGTTGGTAATGACCAGGTCTAGGAAATTTAAGCCGCTGGTGAGACTAAGGATTAGTTGATCCAGGGCATTGGAATTTATGGATTCCAAGAACCGTTGGGCAAAGGTGTTGGTACACGAGTAGTTTTACCAGTTAATGGCAGGGTAGTTGAAATAACCCAGTATTAGGGTGTTTGGCTGTATCTTAATATTTTCCAGTATGTTTAGAAAGGTGTTGTGAGAATCTTGGGGTATGGTGGGGGATCTGTAGCAAGCTACAATTTGGATTTCAGTCTTACCTAGTGTTACTTGCACCTGGAGAATTTCAGTGCATTGTGTTGGGCAACTAGCCTGGTGTTGTGAATATCCTTGGTGAATATGGGCACTCCTCTGCCTTTAGTGTTTTGGTCCTGGTTTGGTGGCTGAAAAGTGTGGTAAGAGTTGTAGCCTGGTATTGCAGGGGTGCTCTTTGGAGCCTTGAACCAGGTCTCAGTTACTGCACAGATATCGATGTTCTCCATTTTTAGGAGTGCCTCGAGAGAGTGCATTTTGAGGTTTAGACTTCTAGCATTGAGTAGCATTACCTTCAAATTTTGAATGTTTGTACCTGTTATGGTGGTGGTTTTGTCCTTTGAACTTTGCCTAAAAAAAAGTGTGCGTGTGTGTGTGTGTGTGTGTGTGTGTGTGTGTGTGTGTGTGTGTGTGTGTGTGTGTGTGTGTGTGTGTGTGTGTGTGTGTGTGTGTGTGTGTGTGTGTGCCTGTGTTTAACATACCTCTCAACTGCTCAACTGTCCAGATTTAGCCTCATAGTGTTGGCCTGTTTCTCATAAAATGTGTGGTTTTCTGGCAAATCATGGAGGGCTGGAGTCACTAAAAATATTTTGGGTCATTGTATCCCTATTATTTCAGTCCAGGTTTCTTGCACTAAGCAGTTGAGAGCTATCGCAACTCTCTAAATTTTTGCAGAATGTTATGATTTTTGCCTCATATGTTTGGCCTATTCCTCAACATTTGTGGTTTTCTGGCAAATCACCGAGGATTGAAATAAATAAATAATGTCATACATTTGAATTTCAGACTTCATTTCCTTCAGAAAATGTATGCTAAGACAAATGCTGTGATTCTAGCAACTTTCTAAGTCTATAAGAGCAATATTTAAAATATGTCCCTATTTTTGGGCTTTTGCCCCCCTTTATTTTAGGCTTTGTCCAGATTGCTAATGCTAAGAGGTTGAGAGGTATGTAATGCCCAAGTCAGATGGGAGGACAGGTTAGTCAATTAATTACATCAGGCTTGACCTTGCAACTAGGGCTGGTGTTAGCATTTTGGGGGCCCCCCAGCAGATGTCAAGTTGGGGGCCCCCTAGGTACTTCCAGTCTATGTATCCCCCTGTCACTGCCACCCCTCCTAAGCAACCCTTTATTTCATGCTGCAAACCTTTAGGAGTAGTAAGCACAGACTGACTTGTAGCTACAATACTCTTACATTCCATCAGGCATATTTACCATGCTATGTTGGCCCATCTCATAAAGGGATATTTACAGTTACTGGCATTTAGTTGCAACAATTATACAGTGCAGCAGCTGTATGTACAGGTCTGGAGTTAGGTAAATGGTGCCCTTGGCCTACTGGTTTAGCCATTCCCCCCAACACACACACACACACACACACACACACACACACACACACACACACACACACACACACACACACACACACACACACACTCTCTAGTCTTCCCCTGTTCTCCCCCATCTTGTGCTCCTTATTGTCACATTTTGCCTTACTCTTCAGCTTTTTCTAGAAGCCATAATTTCCTATATGCTTTGAAGTGTATTTTTTTCCTTTTTACTCAACCTTTTCATCCAGTGAGGGCACAAAGAAATTATGATTAAGGACAGAAATTATGTTGCTCTTCAGCTTTAGTTTTCTTTGCATCCTTTCAGCACACCTTTCCTGACCAAGTAAGCACAGTAATAACCATTTAGGAAACAACTCAAATAAGCCAGGGCCCAAGAAGCCCTAGGGTTATATATGTTCTGGGATGTATTTTAGAGCATTTCCCAGCCTTTTAATCCAACGATGACCGAAAAAAAAAAAAAAAAAAAAAGATGAGTAAGAAAAAAAATGTCATGATATATTACAAAACATAAATAAACAAACAAATAAACACAAGACTGGAATCCCAAACCATACCTCTCATCTGTACAAATTTTCACAGAATGTCCAGATTTTTGCCTCATATTTTTGGTCTGCTCCTCATAAAATTTGTGGTTTTCCTGCAAATTGTTGAGGATTGAAGTCACTCAGTAGTGGCATGCACATGACTTTCAGACTTCATATCCTTTAAAAATGCATACTAACACAAATCCTGTTGTTTGAGCAACTTTCTAAATGTATAAGAGCAATATTTAAAATGTGTTTCTATTTTTGGGCCTTTGTGCTCCATTATATCAGGCTTTGTACAGATTTTTTGCACTATGAGGTTGAGATGTATGTCCCAAACCAAATCACACAGTAGTGGGTACATTGTTGTGAAATTGCAATTGAAATAAACATGACAGACTATCGAGCATGCAGTAGACCATTGCTTAAAATACATTTCATTTGGTTTTCACATACATTAACTAGAACAAAGCTTACATTATGTATCTACAAGACACAAACACTTATTACCTAGCCTGGCCTTTTACATAAGTAAATAAAGTGACTTACTATGTCAGTGTAAAGATCACTGGCTATGTGTGGAGCGTGTGGAGCTTGTTAGAGTGCAGGATGACTCGGTCAAGCAGATCATCTATTGAAATAAACAGGCAGCCAGCTTCTCCAGTGCTGCAGACTGGTGCAAGGGACACCTCAGTCATATCCAGGTTCAAAGCCAGCAAGATCAACATTGAGGTGCCCTCTGCAAAGAGGTAAAAACAAGATTTAAATGGACAGCGAATAAGGCCATGAAGCCAATTGCAGAATAACTGGCTCCTCCAAAAAATTACTTGTAGTTTCTTTACATAATTTTATTAAGACCATGTTTGCAGTTGAGGTATATCATTAAAGAATGCACCTCTAAAAGTTCATCTACATATATTTATTTCTGCCCCGTACAGATTTATACATCAAAGAAATCAAATAATTCTATTAGATTTATAATGCAATATTCAATAGAGTTAGCGCTTTTGTCATTTTTTTTCTTTGTTTTCCTCTGATTTGCATCAGAGTTCAAAGCCTAAAGCAAATAATAGGCACCCAGGTGAAGAAAACAGTCTGACAGGGCATCATGTGGACATCCTTGAGGTGCTTTGCTGAGCAATGAATGGAGGTGACAGAGAAACATGCATGTGGGCCTTCATTCGCGGGGTGCTAATCAGATGGTCTCTGTGGCCACAGGTTCAGTGGATGCCTAATGCCGGCTATGCCTACAACTTGGTTACAGGAAACAAGAGCCTGAATCCTCTACACCAACTATTAGTCTGCTGAAGGAATTGTGAGCTTCAGTGGAGACAAGAGCCTGAATCCTCTACACCAGCTACCAGACTGCTAACAGAATTGTTGAGTTTGAGTTTCAGTGCATTTTCAGGGTGATTATGAGTTTCAGTGCATTTTCAAGGGATTATGAGTTTCAGTTCATTTTCATGGACTTGTGAGTTTCAAATGAAGAGAAGTTTATTTTTGCTCTGATGCTGTTTGTTTTCAAAGTGTAACTAACTTTTTTTATCAAATAGCAGTCACTGTGCTGTAGAATTTGAAAGTAGTGTTAGTAGCATGATTGCCTTTGGTGCAGAAGGTTGTGGATTCTACTCCCACACCACCTAGATGGAGTACTGATATTGCAGTGTCCTTTTGATTGCTGATTATTTGGTGCATTTTAAGGGGGATAGGGGGTACTACATGAATGTGTTCTCCTTTGTATGAGATGTCTAGTAACTATGAATTTGTTGATAGTTTGTCAGTTATTCTCTTTTCCAATATTATCAGCTTACTGATTTTTTTAATGTAACATAGGCAATTAATTCTCCAAAGGCAGCGGGCACTGAATTTGTAGATGAAACATTGCAATGTAAAGTTGTTTCCCAGTAGCAACCACTTCATTAGTTACAGATTTATTTAATGTGGAATTATGCAGATGACTTTTACTTCTGCAGAGATTGTGCTTATTGAGAAATATTGGTGGATTGTAATGGCAGACGTTTGAGTGGCCTTTTATGGTTAAAATTTTATGAAATGGGTAGTTTTGTCACTATTGGTTCATACATTTTGTTTCATTGCTTACTAGAAGAATGTTCAAAACTACACATTTAAAACACATTATAACAAATGGTGATGTATTATACAAGGAATATAATTTAATACAGGAAAGTGAATCAAAGAACGCATACATGTATGTGTGGCCCTAAAAATGTGTGCAAGGAGCCTATGGTTTGAAAACAGCCCAAAGATAAACTTAATTCTCCACTGGCCAGATGCATTTTCTTTGAATGTGGATTTTCATGCTGTTTCAATGAATGTAAGTTTCAAGACCAGAACATTTTACTGCTCATGTTAAGTTTGTTTTCATTGTGAGATTGTATTGTTTGTTTTAGCAAATGGCTATCAGTGTTTGCGCTGTTTTATTTCAATATCTGTAATCATTGTAAAAATAAACAAAAAAAACAGTATGCACACAGACAGGTTTGAACAGTGTTTATAGTAACTGGGGAGAAATAGGTAAGCAGTTGAACACTGGAATGGTTGGGGAGGGGGCTGTTGCTTGGGAGGTAGGAGGTTGCTGCAGGAGGGGCTGCTCAGGGGGCCAGATCTGTTACCCTGCCTAGAGCCCCATTTGAACATGATCCAGCTTTGGTATTTTGCACTGTCATTTACTATAAACTATCAGAAGCTGAAATTAAAAAATGAAGTGTCAGTGGTAAAAAAAATAATATGCACTTTCGTTACTTTACTGCCAAACTAGGAACAAAAGTGCTTATTATATTTTACAACTGACATTTCCTTGTTTCATTCCAACTTACGATAGTTTATATTTTTCACTGTTATTTACTGTTAACTAATAATGATCATATTGTTGAACATGCCAGTGTTGTTTTGTGGATTATGGACCTCAACTGAAGTGGCAGCAGCCCACCCAGGTACATTCTGGGAAGTCAGTTGTGAAATGACAACAATAAAAAATAATAATAATAATGACAACAATGATGATGGTGATAAAATAAGACTTAATGCAGGAAAAAGACTGGAATAACTTTGACTCTGCTGTTTCTTTTTTTTTCAGAAGATGTTAATACAGTTTCGTCCTTGTCGTAAGTCTTTTTTTCATTTTTTTTCACTCATGCAAGTTGGCCATGGTTTTGTTAGATTTTTAAATTAACGCAAGAAACATTAAATTGTTTAAAAGCACAATAAAATATACTGTGTGATTTTTATTCTGCTTATAAAAAAGTTATTAAAGCTTCTTGCCTGACTTCTTCAATTAGGTTGTTTATTGTTATTCTTATTTTTCAAGCTGCTCGGTTTTTGTTGCACTTCTGTTTTATTTAATTGAGCAAATGAAAAAAAAAATGCAGCAGGTTGAGCTTGAAAGTGTTAAACAAGTTTTGCTCACAGTTCTTATGTATATCTCAAAATCTCATAGCTCAAGGGATAAAGGCAAGAATATAATGGGTCAGGCAAAATGTCAAAGGTCCAGAATCAGGGCTAGATTTTAGTATAATATTGTTCTTAAATGTTTATTTGTTAGAATAACAGGTTTTGTATTAGCATGCATTTTCTGAAGGATATGAAGTCTAGAAGTTTAAATCTCAAATATCTTTCTTTATTTAAGTTTAGCAATCCTCATAAATTTGCCAGAAAACCACAAATCCTATGAGGAACAGCCCAGAAATATGACACAAATTCTGGGACAGTCAAATGTATGCTCTGACCTCTCAACCTCTTAGAGCAAGAATCAGGGAGAAAAAAAAAAAGAGTGAAAGGCTCTCTTGTCACCAAAGCAATGGATGAAGGTAAACAGTTCACACCACATTGCCTTGACCTAGCCAAGCCTTTTGACACAGTCCTCTACTCAGGTATAGTAGAAAAGCTGAAAAAAACTTGGAATAAACCCTTACGCCACTAGCTGGGCTACCAGCTGGCTCACAGGATACAGGAGATCAAAACGGGGGGGGGTAGAAAGAGACCAGTTACCAATGGAGTGCCCCAGGGTTTGGTGTTGAGACTTTTCCTATTCGAGATCTACTTCTTGGAAGTAAAAGCAAATACCAAAGAGCTTTAGCTGATTAAGTTTGAGTTGACTGCAAGCTAGGAGCACTTATTTTTTGTTGAAATCAATTTTATTGATTTTAGATAAAACAAATGTATAAACAATCACATAGATTTTACAGAAAACTTGTAAATACAGATGTTATGCCATATAAAACTCAAATAACTATATAGAATAACTAATAAAATAAACTAACTAAAGTATTTACAAAGACATCCATTAATCCTTACATAAAATGTAATACGTTAACCATTTTAATAGTGCTTCATATGTAGATGAAAAAGTAACTGAAGTTATTCATTTTGAGTTATTAATCTTTTTAAGCAAATTATGTAAATTTACCCACATATAGTATGCATGAGTCTTTCTAGATGTTCTAGAAATTATAGTTTTGAGTTGTAAGTAACATATTCTTGAATTCGGTGGAAGTAGGAGGGGATTCATATATCCAGTTTTTGTAATGCTCTTTCTAGCCACAGCAAGTATTGCTGCAGAAAAGGATATTTTACTTTTTTAACACTGTGAGATATGAGAGTATTTAATAGCATTAGGGACCTATTGAGGGTGAAATTGTCTGTAAATAATGCCTGTAATAGTTCATTAACACTCCCCCAAAATATTTTTAAAGTAGGGCAATCATAGAACATGTGGGCCCAATCTATATTTATGTCTGATTTACATTTGTTACATATGTTCTGTTTCCTGTTGATTTTATTCATTAGTTGAGGAGTGTAAAATGAGCTGTACCTAAATCTCCAGGTGTATAATTTCCATTTAATTGACAATATTGTTTTCCCTGCCAATTCTAGTATGTTTATTTTATCTTCATCACAGGGAAGCTCATTGTTAATTGTGTAGAAGTAATTCTAATATCTTTCAGGGCAGCTATATGTTTCATCTCTTATGATAACGAATATAAATGAAAGTTTTCCTGAATGAGTTTGGTTATGTTGTAGAATTGACTGAAAATAGTCTAGTAGTGCACTAGTATCATGTTTAATGGTTGGTGAAATCAAATTTATTTTATTGTCTATAAATAATCTGAGGGTTTGTATATCTAGCCATAATGACGTGTCCAGCTGAAATTCCTGTATTATTTGATCTACACTTTTTGTTTTACAGTCTGAAGTCAGTTGGAAACAAAACTTAAGTTCATTTTGTTTCAATAATGTGACTTTATTTAAGTCTGATTTTAACAAAGATTCTTGCGTAAACGCTATAGGGAATAATAGGAAAAGACATTCTTTATATCTGAGGTGTTTACATATGAAGTCTCTTAAATTTTTTAGAATATTATAAATGTAGCTGGTTGAGAGCTTAGGATTTATATGCATAGTAAGGTCATTTTTTAGTATCCATAACATTGGATTGTTTATTATTTGTAGCTTATAGGTTGGAGGTCTCATTATTAGTTGCATAGCTGTTGCTTCCCAAAAGACCTTCCATTTACAACTTTCAGATACTTCATACTCAGCTAAATGGAAGGAAATCAATAAAACTTTTAGAGAAATTTAGACATTCTAGTAATATGAATAGATAGTCAAAATCTATTGAGTCAAATGCTGAATTTATGTCTAAGCTAATTAATGTCAGATTTTTCTTTTAATCCGCAAATGACTTAACCATCATACAGGAAGGTTTGTCCCAAGCAATAATGGGTGCCAGAATCATGAATTGAAACCAAACTCCAAAAAAATACATTATTGTATCCTTTGGAAGTTTTCTAACCCAAGAAACCACCAAATTGACAATACCTCCCTGAGAACTGATCCAGTTGTTTGACATCTGGGAACGTGTGTGGACAGTGACCTAACTTTCAACTAACATGTACCCAGTGCCATAAGAAAGTCTTTCTATATTACACAGCTTATAAACAAATTGATTGTGACTAGATCTAGAGATGTTATTTTCCCACTTTACGAAGCTCTCATCAGGTCAGTCATTTTGTATAATGCCCTCTTTGGCATGTATCTGTCCAGACACATGCAACAACTGGAATGCACAAAGAAATACCTTGCTAATAGGATACAAGTCCTAATCAATTGGTCTTGCATGGACCACCTCAAAGCCTTATCACTATACTCGGTAACCTACAGACTGCTAAGAGGTGACCTGTGTCTGGTATACAAGGCATCCTCCAACCCAATATTGATGGACCTAATGAACATCCACAAGTTAAATGGCATCAGAAATACCCAGTCCACATATCTAAATAGACTGGTGTGGAGAGATGGATGTATACATATATATATATATATATATATATATATATATATATATATATATATATATCACAGAGGATACCACTGTTCCAGAACAGACTGTCCATTCAAGTAAAACAAAGCTCATCCTTGTCCATATTGAAATGCACCTTGTATCTAAGGATAGGTAATAGAAATGCACACCAGGATTGTCCCTCATGCCATTAATGGATAGAAGCAGTTCCTAAATGCTGCATCCTTTACATAGGTCCCCTCAAATTATCTATGGTATGATCACAATTATTCTCACTAGAGCTAATATACAATTATCAGCTATGGGAAGGGTAACACCAATCAGGAAATTTTTAATTTGTTAATTTAAGCACCAAAATGGAAATTGGCTAAGCTTAAAATGTCCTCCAAGTGAACCCATATTGCGGTAGCAAACAGTTTTAAAAAATTGCCCTTTTTAGATCAATAAGTACTCCTCTCACCCTCTGCCCCCCCCCCCCCCCGGCCTTCATGAGCTTCTGCCACCTCTGTAGGGGGGCAAGCCCTCCACACTTATATATCAATTACACCATCTTGAAGAAAAGAGAAGTCTCCCTAGAAGTGAACCATTAACACTGCACAATTAGAAATTGCTCTCGCAATTATTTCCAGTGGAGAAAAGCTTTTGGCCTTATGCTGTTCGTCTTTTTCTTCTGTGAGATACTGAAGCTCAAGGAACTTTTCCTTGAGGTTTTGTAGGGATGACTTAAAATATATTAACTCTGCAGTCACACAGCTTAACAGGAAGAGCAAAGGCCATCTCTGACCCTCTCTAGTATTAACAATTTGCAATCTCAAATCAGTCAACGCAGATTCAAGCAGCAGATCAATAAATGATAAAACATTCCTCTAATGGCAAAAGTAAAATGAGAGTGACAAATAAACTAATAGTTTTACACAAAAAATGTAGCATTCATTGTAAAAGTTATTTGATTTAATGAACACCATGCAAAACATTCACTGCGACTAGTTTTAATAAAATTATGCTACCTTTATATGTTACAGAAAAATGCCCTATGTCACTGTCTGATTACCATGTTCTATTTCTTTTTTTTCCCCTGATTTATTTAGATACCAACTAAAATGGGTATTTACTAGTTTAAAGAACTGACCTAGTCAAAATTTTCAGGATATGCATTGAAGTTGCATGGAACTGATGATGAAAATTTGAACTATTGTCAGTTGTAACTTTCCATATCTGAAAAATAAATAGGAGAAATAATACAGTCTTAAATGCACCTTTACATCTGCTACTTCATACCATCAGTTCTTCAAAATTCTAGATATGCACCATTGTCTAAAAGAATACATTTTCCGATTTTTTCTGTAGTTTATTACTTAATTAATTTATTTATTTACATTTCTTTACCGAGAATGCCTGTCTGAGCATTAAAACACTAATTTTTTCACAGGGGGCACTATAGAGAAAAGCTGTACTTGTACTTTATAATATATAGGAGCAAACAAACAGTGTAGACACATAGAAATCATACAAAATGAATAATTGGTATGACTTACTAAGCTGCAGTATGTATAAGCTTGTAAAGTAACAGTGTGATTCATTGTCACAACTTAATAAATCATGAAGCAGAAAAATAATATGATAGATTGTCATTTTTGCTTTACTTTTGTGAAAAAGTATTGGAAAATGCAGTTTTTGCACCAATTTTAATTCCCTGCTGTGATGATTGGACAGATAGGCACCAGAGTAATTTTATTTTATAATTTTTTTTCTTACTGGGTGGGTATGTTGATTCAGGCAGCTGCTAGACAAACAACGGCCTTTGAGACTGCATTAATAGCACAACATCAGTGAGCATGCTTACACTTTGCATGTGTCCCAAATACAGGTGTGAAAGATGAGGAAGTGCACCAATGATTCTGTTACAGTAGTTTTAATAAGATTATCAGTTTAATAATAAAAAGGGTGGACTGTATGGCTTAGCCATGGATGCAGTCAATCTTAGAGGAAAATGCACCCACAAATAGTTTCATAGTTTCATAGCTGTTTACTAGGCTAACAACCACAGGGGCCTTTTTAAGCCTAGCCATGCATCCCAAATCTCTGACAAGTTCTGGTACCCTTGATAAGTGTAAGCAGGAGCTTGGGAGATGAAACATTTACCAGCAGGGGCCTGGGTGATGATCCATTTACAGGATGCCTGTGTCCATTAGAGGTATAGGTGCCAAGCCAGGGATGAATGTCCTGTCCCCCATCCAAATTACCAAGTTGCACTTGAATTGAGTTAGGGAGGAACTCTGCTTCACATGGATAGGGGGCCTGTTCCAGAGACAAGGGAATCTCTGGGATACATACCTGTCTCTCCAGCAGGTACTATTTATATGACAGGCAATGTTTAAGTCTTTTGAATAGGTAATTCTGGTTCTGTTTGCCTTGTGGATATGCAGGAGGTCCATCAGAGTGGGGTCTGAGAATGCTCTGTATGCCAGGTATAAATCTCCCCTCAACAGCCTGTAGGAGACAGAATGCAGGGTCTGCATAGGGCATTTTACTTACTTCCTGTATTCTTTTAGTGAGGAACCTCTGCGGGCATTGCACTTGATGGATATGCCTGGTTAGGTACATGCCAAAGGGGGCATTGTACTCAATCATAGGTCTGATGAATGCTGAATACAGTGGAACAATGACTTCCTTGGACCTAAATGCCCTACCTTTGTTTATAAGTTGTGCAATATAGAATGATTTCCTCACTGCTGTAAACACATGATGGTAAAAGGCTAGATTACTGTCTATGTGTGTCCCTCAGTCCCTGACTACTGGCTCAACTCAAGGGTTGTGTTGTCAATATGATTGTTTCCAGGAGAGGTTTACTTCCCAAAGGATATTATGTATTTCTTGGTACCAGTCGTTTGTCTCTGTCAGCCCTTCCTGGAAAATATTTGTGTAATTGTGAGATTAAATGACAGCTCCTAATTTGCAATCATCTGCAAATTTAGTCAGCCACAGACCACTGACATCGGCCTTGACTTCGGAGAAGTAAATGGCAAAAAGGAGTGATGTGCCTAGTCTTTTTGTTGAGGTGGACTCTCGAATTCCAACTTCACAGGTCCTGTCTGTGAGCCAGTTGGCTATCCACTGGGTGACATATGGGTTTGTACCTAATCTCCTGAGTTTGTCAACAATGCCTAAGTGGCATATTGTCTCAAATATCTTGCCCTCATCCATTGCTATGGTGACTTTCTGAAATATGTCCACTAGTCTGAGTAGGCCTGACCTGCCCTTTGTGAAACCAAACTTGGTTGGTCCCAGTGTCTGGTGGTTTACTACATCATTTTTGATCATTTCCATTTTAATTCTTTCCATGGCTTTGCATATAAGACTAGTGAGACTTATAGGTCTGTAGTGTTCAGTGTCTATAGATGGCCACCCTTTGTGCAGTGGGATGACTGTTGCTGTTATCTATTCATGAGGCACAAAGCCTGTTTGGAGGCTACTGCTGAACAGCAATTCCAGAAGGCCTGATAGGTTATGTTTCACACTATTTAGAAGGCATCCTGGGATATAGTATGATGCAGTGTTCTTGGCTTTAGAGAGAGCAATAAGGACCTGTTCCCCTAGTATTGAAAGGGGGAGTTATATTCAATGGTATTTCCTGAGGGAAGGTTGAAGGGGAAAAAAGGGTAAAGTCGGAGTTGAATTTGTTAGCCAGTAGGTTCGGTATATCTTCTGGCTCATTATAGGTGGCTCAATTTACAATGAGCTCTGCACACAGTTGTGTATTGCCTTTGAGGTTGTGGACATAGCTAAAGAATGCCTTGTGGTTGTCCTTAGCCTGGGAGTCCAAACGTACCTTAAATTGGCTTTGGCTGACTTTATTTGTCCTCTGAGTTGTTTGTTTAGTTTGATGAGTGTGCTTTTATCCTGCTATAATTTTCTTCCTTCTGTTATGGAGCCTGTCATAACTCTTGTAGATCAATGTGTTTGTATGTACCTTTAAGAAGCTATCCAAGGGCTTGCACAAGTGTATAAATACTGAGCATGACTGCCATTTTGTAGTAAGCTGTTGAGATGTAAGCATGTATGTATGTAAAGTCTGTCTGTTAACTAGTTGGTTCATATTTTATGATGCTTGTATTTAACCTGATGTGTTTTTATGTACTAAAGCATCTAAACAAAATGCTCTGCCTTGTCATCTATGTTACAGAGAGGTGAGCGACAACTCTCAACCTCTAAGTGCAAGAAATCTGGACAAAGACTAGCAACATAAGGGGAGAAAGGTGCAAAAATAGGGACAGATTTTAAATATTGCTCTTATAAACTTAGAATGTTGTTACAGTAACAGGGTTTGTATTAACATACATTTGCAGAAGGATTTGAAGTCTGAAACTCAAATGTACATCATTATTTAGGGAGTTCAGTCCTCAGATCTTCCTAGTGATTTGCCAAAAAAAAAATATTTTTTATAAAGAATAGACCAAAAACATGAGGCAAAATCTGGACATTCTGCAACAATTTGTACATTTGTGAGGTATGCAGCCTGTGACGGGTCCCTACTCTGAGCCAGCAATAAGTGAGACTCAGTCCTTACCACTGACTCCAGTGAAGGACAGTCACTAAGAGCAAAGATGAATTCACACAGTATTTTCAGATACAACTACCTGCACCAAGCACAGTTTCTCTTAAGAGCACACAAGAAGCAAAGCTAAGACCTGGGGCTGGGCTCTCCTTTTCTTTTCAGACTCACACAAAACTCCACATGGACCACTTTTGAGCTCTGTGTCCCTGTTCCCAGTAGTTGACACAGATACTTGAATATTTGAGTTTCACACACAAATACACACCTGGGAAAAGCTGGCACAGATTTACTAGCTCTACCATTTTCTGCCCAGACTCTGAGGTAATCACGCTGCCACCAGTCAGCTACCTTAAGGCTGTTACAAAGGGTACCCAATTATACTGTGTAAAATTAATACTAATACACATGATAGAGTGTGACCAAAGCAGCAAGGCTTTCAGGAGTGGCCACAGTGTCGTTAAACAAGCATAAGTACTCTCAAGAATTTAAAAATATTCTCTAAAGGACCAGCCACAATGGAAGGTATTAAAATATTTCATATGAAATAATAAAACAGAAAACCGGAGAATACTGAATGCAAAGGAAGAGGTGAGCTGTCCTGTTTCTGAAGACTGCACATCCCCTTCACCAGACCGGTTGTCTTTTGGGTTGCTGGCCTGTACTGCAACTGTGACCAAGGCAGAAATCATTTCCTCTTTAGTCAGTTTGGCATGCACTAGTCCTTTGGCTTCACACACCTTGACTGACTGGTTCTTTGTCAGTTTGCTATAATCCTCTGCTGACATCCTTGCCTGCTTTCTCGGACCAAACTAAACTAAAAACAATAAAAAAAACTGTTGTGAAAATGAAACTCTATATGTTTACCTTGTGGCTGCTGAGAGTGCACACACCTTCAGTGACAACTGCCCACCGGCTACTGAATTTCAATTAATATCCCACCCAGCTGCCTTCAATATGTGATGGGACCCTACTCTGGGCCAGCAATCAAGGAGACTCAATCCTCACCACTAAGTCTGGATTGATGTAAGATCTGGAAGATGGATTCACACAGTATTTTCAGATGCAGCTCCCTGCACCACCCACAATTTTCATTAAGAGCCCACAGGAAGCATGTTCCAAAACTGGGGCTGGGCTCACCTTCTCTTTCCAGACCAACACAAAACTCCACACAGGAGATTTCTGTCCCTGTTCCCAGTAGCTGACACACACACACACACTTGTATATTTGAGTTTCTCTCTCTCTCTTACACACACACACACACACACACACACACACACACACACACACACACACACACACACACACATGTGCACACACATATACACACCTGGGAAAAGCTGGCACAGATTTACTAGCTGTGCCTCTTTCTGCCCAGACTCTAAGGTAAACACGCTGCCTCCAGTTAGCTACCCTAAGGCTCTTACAAAGGGTACCCACTTATACTGTGTAAATTAATACTAATACAAATGGTAGAGTGTGACCAAAGCAGCAAGGCTTTCAGCAGTGGCCAGTGTCACCAAACCAAGCATAAGTACTCTCAAGATGTTAAAAGTATTCTCTAAAGGACCAGACAAAATGAAAGGTATTAAAATATTTAATAATAAATAATAAAACAGAAGATGGTATAATGCTGAACACAATAAAGAGAATTTCAGCCACAGAGATATAAAAAATAATAGAGTTGGATAGTTTCTCACAGATGCAGAAAACAATACTAAACTCTTCTCACTAAATGTCCCTGACTAAATAAAGAATTACTGTCCCCTGACTACTTACTAAAGCAAGGTTTGAGATCTCAGCCAAGTGGTCAAGCTAAGACCTCCAGCATCCTCTCTCTCCAATCAGTGCTTTGCGTCCCTGCCCAAGTAGCTGACACACACACACACACTTTGAGATTTGATTTATATACAAACACACACATATACCTGGGGAAGTCTGGCACAGGTTTACTAGCTATGCCCCCCTTCTACCAAGACTATAAGGTAGTACCAGCTGCCACCAGCCACCAGCCACCCTTACTTATCAGCTACTATAAGGCCCTTACAAAGGGTGTCCCATCCTACTATGTAATGTTACTATTAATCCAAACAGTAGTTTTGAACAAGACTTGCAAGGCTGTTTAGGAGTGGTCTGTAGAGACCAGATGGCTAAGTGATTAAGGTCTTCGCCTCCCATGCACAAGGTACAAGGTTTAATCCTGACCTCTGACCAATGCCTGTTTGGAGTTTCCATGTTCTCCCTGTGTCTGCGTGGGGTATCTCCCATGTCCAAAAAAACATGCTGAGTATTTCCATCTCAAATTCACCAATGAATGGAACTGTGGGCAGCAGCACAGACTCTACATAGTGCCCTATAGGGGGAAGTGTTGTATAGACCAACTGCTTTGGGCATCTAATGTGGTGCACAGTATCCTCAAGATAGAGAACATGGATCACAGACTGTATGCTATGGCAGCCTAGCCACTCGATGGTGTAAAATATGGCTCTAGGTGATTTGGTCATGTTATGGGTTAACCAGGGACCTATGCCCCTATTGGCCAGTGTGTGCCTGCCATGGGTCAATAAGCTGGCTGCCTAGTTGCCCAGCCAGATAGCTCTGTTAAGCGAATGCTGGACATAAAACCTGCCAAACATGAACTACAGCTTGGAAGTGGATAACATGATGATATGGAGGAGGCTGGACATCTTATCTTATGTATCCAGAAGATGAGATGGAAGGGCAATGCAGCTTGGCTTTGGATCCAGAGTCTACTACTCAGGTGGAGGGCAGGCTAGAAATGGTGTAGGAATTGTGGTGAGAGAGATACTTCAGAAGGTGGAGGGCAGGCTAGAAATGGTGTAGGAATTGTGGTGAGATAGAGGCTTCAGAAGGCAGTAAGGGAGATCATCAGAATCATGGCAGTCAGACTCCAGTGAGGAAAAGAGTGCATTCAAACAGCAGTTGCAGGATCTACTAGATAAAGCAGGATTGGTGTTGATAATGGATGACTTGTCTGAGTCCACATGGGTGGCGCAACAGGAATAAAGAAGGAGAAGCCATTCTAGACTTCTGTCTGGCAAATGGCTTGCTAGTAGCCAACACATGGTTCAGAAAGAGAGACAGTCACAAGATCACATACAAGAGTAGCAAATATGCAACTTGGGTAGACTTCCTCCTAGTAAGGAAAAGGCACTGGTGCAGAATCCATGATTGCAACGTCATCCCCAGTGAAACAGTCAGTCAACAGCATAAACCACTAGTTTCCACAATCAGCTGCAAGCAGTAGTCAGAGAAGGTTCTAATGTCAACAGAGACCAGGCTGAAGTCCTGGAAGTTGACTGGAGAGAAGGTGCAACAGTTCAAGGAATTACTCAGGGCTCTAGCACCCCAAAAAGAGGAGGATATAGGTGGAGTTGAAGAAGAATGGCAGTGCCTAAAAACAGCATGTGTTAGGACTACAGAACAGATATGTGGCCGAGCCAGGTACAAAGAAGCTAAGAAAGAAGTTGCAATAGCAAAGAATAGGGCATCAGAAGCACTGTACCAACTTCTGGAAAGTGACTCAGTAAGTGGCACAACTAAACTATGTCAGGCTGCAAGGCAAAGACAGAAAAATAAAGAAGATAGTGAGACACTCTTCATAAGGGGGGATCTCAGCAACAACCTGCTCACCAGCCCAGAGGACAAAAAAGGCAGATGGAAGGAGTATTTCCAGCAGTTTCTGAAATGAAGAAAACCCAACAGAAGCTGTACTACCCCAGAACAGCCTACAATGAGAGAAGAAGAGGAGCCTACCCTAGAAGAAGTAAGAACAGCACTAAGGAAGATGAAGTCAGGGAAAGCAGCTGGCATGAGGTCACAGCAGATATGATAAAGATGCTGGGTGAGATAGGGGAGAAATGGCTCTTGAGGGTATTAATAACAGCATGGAGAGAAAGGTGTATCCCAGATGACTGGAGAATAAGCATACTCATGCCAGTGTACAAGAACAAAGGGGACATCCACAACTATGGGCAGTACAGAGTCATCAAACTCCTACCACATTGCATGAAAGTTCTGGAGAGAGTGATTGATAAACATATATGCAGAGTAGTACAATGTAAGATGGGAGATGAGCAGTTTGGATTCAGAGCAAGATGCAGCACAACTGACCCAATGTTTGCATTGAGACAGATACTTGAGAAGAAGCTAGAGATGAGGAGAGAGTCCAACTGGGCATTCCTAGACTTGGAGAAAGCATATGACAAGGTCCCAAGAAAGCTGATCTGGGCATTACTGTGGTAGTTTGAAGTCCCAAAAACATTGGTAGAATTAGTGCAGGCTATGTACAAGGACCCAATGACTCACGTATGGATGGTGTTCGGCCCCACAGAGGTGTTCCCAGTGGGTGTGGGTGAACATCAGGGTTCAGCTCTGAGCCCACTGTTCATACTGATGAAGGACTACTTTAGCAAACAGGTTGGAGGGGACGGATCAACAAAGCTGCTGTATGCAGATGATGTGGCATTACAGGCAGACTCTGAGCTAGAACTTCAGCAAAGCATATGAGAATGGAATGCAAATCTGAAGGCACATGGGATGAAACTAAGCACAGATAAGATGGCGGTAATGGCAGAAAATTGGGGAAATCAGAAGAAGCTGAAAACAGAGATAGAAGGGAAGGTAGTGGAACAGGTAAATAGCTTAAAGTGTCTGGGAGGAGTAGTTGAGGAGAAGAGTAGTCTGAATGAAGAGGTCAAAGCTAGAATCAGAGGGGATGCAGCCAACAGGCATAGAGTATCAGGTGTAGTCTATGACAGAAGAATGCCAAAGAAGCTGAAAGTAAGGTGTACAAGACCTGAGAAGTAAAGGCAGAACAGTTGAAGAAGCTAAAGGTGATGGAAGTAAAGTGCCTGAAAAAAGTGATAGGATGCACACTGTGGGACATAGAAAGACATGAGGACATGAGAGCAGAAGCCAATGTAGCTCCAATTGCAGAAAAAAAATCAAAGAGAACAGATTATGCTGGTTTGGGTACATGTGTAGAAAAGCAGAAGACAATCTGGTGAGGAAGATTTGGGTCAGACAGGAAGAAGGTAAGAGGAAGCGAGGACATCCAGTAAGGAGGTGGATGGATTATGTACAAGAAGATTTGTGACAGTCAGGCATGAGTGTTGAAGAAGGCAGGAATAAGGCACTGAATTGAGAGAGTTGGCGACAGTTAACACCATACCCTGAACCCATGTAGAAAAATGGGAAAAGGGGGATGATAATGATGATGGCTGTACAGTGTCACCAAATACATATGCAAGTACCCTAAAAGCCTAAATATCTCTAAACAAACCAGCCACAATTAAAAGTTTTAAATATACTTAATAATAAATATCAATAAACAAACACAGTTACTTCAGAGTTCACACTCACAGGAAATATTTTAAAACAACTTTGCAGGACAGTCTCAAATAAATACAGAAAACATCTAAACTAATCTTTACTATATTCCTATCTATATCTAAGAGAGACACTATGCCCAAAATCTTACTTACAGACAACAAGCAGGCAGAAGCGCTGAGTGGATGTTTATAGGTCCAAGACAAGATACAAAATGCACAGTCTCTCTGAGAGTTCTTAAATTAGTATCAAACGTTACTGCTGGGTTAGCCTGGATGACATCACCTTTTGTCAGCTGGCTTCAGTTCCCAGGCTAGAACAGAAACTAAGGATTTTAACATCTCTGTTTTAAAAATACATATCTCTCAGATGTGCTCAGAACTGTGTAGCTGCTAGGAAGTCATAAAGCGATCAAACACTTTACATTTTAAACCTAGTAATTACTTTTCTTTTCAGACAATAGAAAATGTCTAGCTCTAGACATTGTGTCTGCTTGCTGCATTGAAACTAACTTCTACAGCACATTGTAAAGCACTTAATTTCAGCTTATTTTCTTGAAGTTTTGTAAGTTAATCATCTATGTTCAAGCAGGGTATGCTGTGGTTACATTATTGAAACTCAGTATATAACATGCAGTTCTGTATAAATCATATCAATATTCACAACTGACATAGTACAGTTCTGTATACATCATATCAATATTCACAAATGACATAGAATAATTTACAAAATTCCAGATACCTGGGCTGACAGGGTCACACCCCCCCCCCAAAAAAAAAAAAAAAAACAACTCAAGCTACTTTTTTAAGTGACTCTTGAAAAATGTTGCTTGAGAGGGTTGAGCCTATCTGGGAATACCTTACCCCATTCCCTGTCTTGAGAGCCCATCTCTGTTGGCATTGCTAACCCCACTGTGGTGCTGCACTGTCATATCATATACTTGGAACCCTAGGCTCCACATTAGTAAATTGTCATTTTGCTGGCTGGCTCAATGTAGCCATGTTAAGGGACTGTGGTCTATAACTACAGTGAATTTCCTTCCATACAGATAAGGCTGAGGTTTCTGCAGTGCCCAAACTATGGCTAGGCATTCCTTTTCTACAGCTGTGTAGCATTCCTCCCTGGGTTGAAGCCTACAGCTGAGATAGACCACTGGGTGCTCTTCTCCCTCTGAGGAGACCTGGCTAAGTACAGCCCCCAACACATGGTTTGAAGCATCCACTTGCACAACAAATGATTTGCTGTAGTCTGGACTGGCTAACACAGGTGGCCCTCCCAAAGCTCCATTAAGATTCTGGAATCCTGCTCACATGCTGGGGTCTACACTACCTTATCTCTCCTGTTTTCCCTTGTCAAGTCTGTGATGGGCACAGCTATGGTACTATAATTGGGAAAAACTTTCTGTAGTACCCCACTGTCCCTAAGAATGCCCTCACCTGCTTTTTGGTAACAGGGTCAGGCCATGCCTAAATGGCTTCCACTTTGGCAGTTCTAGCCTGATCTTACCACTCCTCACTCTATGTCCCAGGTAAGAGACCTCTGCCAAACACACCTGACACATACTGGGCTTAATGATCAACCCTGTCCTCTGCTGTCTGCCCAGCACCTCCCTGACATGCTGAAGGTGCTCTTGCCAGGAATGGCTGTAGATGGCAATATCATCTAGGTAAGCAAGGGCAAAATCTCCTGCTCCTGTTAGGATATGAACAACCAGCCTCTGGAAAGTCACTGGGGCATTTTTCATCCCAAAGGGCATCTTTGTAAACTCATACAAGCCAAAAGGAGTCACAAAGGCTGACCTCTCCCTAGCACTGGGAATCAAGGGTACCTGCCAGTAAACCTTGGTAAGATCAGTAGTGGTAAGATACTTAGCCCCACCCAGCTGCTCTAGGGCTTCATCTGTCCTAGACATGGGGTAAGCATCTGACTCTATGTAGCTATTTAATTTCCTGTAGTCCACACAGAACCTGGTGCTGCAATCCTTCTTTGGTACCAGCACCACTGGGGAGGTCCAAGGACTGCTGAACTCCTGAATTATCCCTAGTTCCGTTCCAACATTTACTATATCTCCTCCCTCAGAGTCTCTTTGACTCTCTCAGGCATGCTATAAGGGGCCTGCTTAATAGGCTTTTGGGGTCTTGTATCCACATGGTGCTGCACCAGGTGGGTGCACACTGGTATCCCAGTGAACCTGTCCCCAAACTCCTGTAATACTGCTCATATTTCTCAGACCTCAGTAGGGGATAACTGCTGGGACATTTACTCTCCTTCCACTAAGATCTCAGTCCAAGCTTCATTGAGAAGATCAAGTCACCAACTCCCTCTCAGACTCCTCTTGCCATCCACTGCAAATACTCAGCACAAGGGTCACTCTATCATGGTAAGGCTTCATCATGTTAACATGGTATAATTTGTGCACCTGTCTCTTGCCTAGCAGTTCTACCATGTAGTTAACATTACTGGCCTTCCTTACTAACTTGTAGGGTCCCTGCCAGGCTGCCTGTAGCTTGTTGTGTCTGACAGGAATGAGAATCATTGCCTGCTGCTGTACAGCATACTCTCTAACTCAAGCGTTCCTGTCATACCAGACCTTTTTCTGCTGTTGGGCTTCTGCCAGGTTCTTCTGGGCCAAGCCCATGAGTTCCCTGGGCTTTGTCCTGAGGTTTAGGATGTATGCTAAAACAGACTCCTTGTGGGATTCACACTCATCCTCCCACTCATCTCAAATCAAATCTAGAAGTCCCCTCACCCTATGCCCATACAACATCACAAAGGGTGAAAAACCTGTGGATTCCTGGGGCAATTGTTTGTAAGCAATCATCAGATGGGGTAAATATTTGTCCCACTCCCTCTTAACCTGGTCTGCAAATGCCTGTAGAATCATCTTGAATATAGAGTTTAACCTTTCAACAAGACCATTAGTCTGGGGATGGTAGAGGGTGATCTTTAGGTCCTTCATCCCACACTACTTCCACAGACAAGCCAGCAGGTCTGACATGAATTTGACACCTTTGTCAGTCAATATTTCTTTTGCGAAACCTACCCTGCTGAAAATCTCTAACAAAGTATTTGCCACCTTTTCTGCCTCAATGAAGGACAGAGCCACTGCCTCAGTGTATCTGGTAGCATAATCTACTACCACTGGGATATACTTTTTCCCTGTGGAACTTGGGGTACTCAGAGGCCCCACATTATCCATAGCTACCCTCTGAAATATCTTCTCAATCACAGGCAAAGGCATCAAAGGAGCTTTTACCTTGTCTCCTGCCTTGCCTACCTTTGGTACTGCTTACAGGTCCTGCAGTACCCTATTTGTTTGTTTGTGTCTTTTGGCTTTTCCCGGTTAGGGGTTGCCACAGCGGAACTCCGGTCTGCTAATGATTGGTAGTGGATTTTTACATACCGGGCTACCAACCCTGATGCACAACCTTCAATGAAGGCACGCCCCATTCACGTATGCCTTCACACAGAAGACGCTATAGCTGAGAATCGAACGGGACAACGTCTTGCTATGAGGTGATAATGCTACCACAGCACCACCATCACAGTACCCTGTTACATCTCTGGAAATCCTAGGCCAATAGAAGTTCTGCAAAATACATCTCTTTGTACTTTTTATGCCCATATGACCTGCAGAGGGAATATCATGGGCTATGGCTAGAAGTGCCAGATGGTAGGCTCTGGGCACTACCAACTGCTGTATTCTCTCACCCTCTAGCCCTCCCTCAGGGGTCCACTCTCTATACAGTAACCCTTTGTCCCAATATACAGATTCCCCCTTCCCTTGAGAATCAGGTGCCTCACTAGCTACCTCCCTCAGGCCTTGTAATGTAAGGTCTGAGAGCTGAGCCTGTCTCATCTTTCCCTTTGTAACGCATCCCAGCTACCCTTTTACAGGAAGTCTGGTATCGTCTGACAGCTGTGCCTCACTGTCAGCCTGGGTACTACTACTAACCTCTGCCCTTGCAGTCACTCTGTCCAAGGGAGCATCAGTACCCACAAGTCACTGTGGCTCACCTTCAGTCTCACTGCTACAGGGTAGCTCCCTCCCTGAAGAAACCACCTCACCAGTCTTGGCTGCAAGTATGCTGTCTGTCTGGGTCTCCCACAGCCTACCAGACTCATATGCTTGTCTCCAATCTCGACTGATTGTAACTGCATGCACACACAGTACTGCATTATCAAAATCATTCTCTATCAGGACATCTGCAGAGATATCCACAAACATACTTACTTGCTGGCTTCCTTTTCCACCGTCTCAGTCAAGGTGAACCCTAGCCAAAGGTATTTGGAATGGTGTCCCCCTAAAACTCTGACTTGAGTAGGCTGCCGAGCAAGTAGTGCTCCTCTGTAACCGTTGCAGGCTTCACAATGGTTAGGTCAGAGGCTGTGTCTCTCTTAGCAATGGTCTCTTTCCCATTCAATAAGATAGGATAGAACTTCTTGTGATAGTTTGGTACTCTTGCTGTCACAAAACAACTTACTGCTTGCATTTTGTCATTCCAACTTACTGGCTCTCCCACCTTTTGTTCCCCACCTTGCCTTCATGGACATCTATATGCTACATGGCCCCACTGATTGCATTTAAAACATTTAACCCTTGGTTCTGGACATGTACCTAGACTAGTGGCTTCCCCTGCTACTGAGGGACTCTGTTAGGGCAGTCTGGGCTGCCCACAATGGGTTCCCTTAGACCCAGGAGCAGCACGGGATGTCCCTTTCCTGTGCAGTGATTCACTTCTTTCCCAACTCATCTGCAGTACTGCTTTGTCTATCAGCTAATCAGATTCTCCTGTCCTCAGGCAAAATGCTAAGACCTTGTTCCCTCACCAAAAGGTCTGCCAGCCCTTCAAACGTGGTGACCTGACATCCACTCACCCACCTGTGAAAATAAGAGCTTAATTCAATAACATATTCACACACACTTTCATTTGCCTTGAGTCTATGCTCATGAAACTTTTTCCTATAAGCGTCAGGTGTAAACTTAAAACATTCTAGCACAGTTTTTTACAATATTCTAATTTAAACAATCAGTATCAGACACTTTAGAAATAACAGTTACAGCTTTACCTTTGAGTAAGGGGGTCAGGAACTTTACCCAGAGGCCTTGGTGAACATTATACTGTTTACCCACTCAAACATATGAATGAAACTATAACAATTGTCTCTGAATCTGAAATTGTGGAAGAAATTTTCTGACCTTTGTTGCTTATGGAGTTCAATTACTCCCTTCCCCATTACCTCCATGACTCTGGGGAAGAGTCAGCATCTCCTTTTCAAGATGCCTTTGCCTCTCCTTTTCCTCAGCCTCCAGATGTTGCAGTTTCTCATTTTCCTCAGCCTCAAGATGTTGCAGTTTCTCTGCTGCTTCTATTTCCAAATGCTTGGCCGCCAGCTCAAGTCTTTTTAAATCCAGATGGCTTTTTAAGCCCTCTTTGGAAAGGTTGATCTGTCCATTTTCTGAGAGTTGTACATCTCCATGGCCAGTCTGATGTTCCTCCTGATTGCTGATCTGCAATGCAGCTGTGCACAAAGCCACAATCATTTCTGCCTTAGTCAGGCTGGCATGCATCAGTCCTTTAGCCTGGCACATCTCAGCCAACTGGCTCTTTGTCAGCTTGCCATACTCCTCTGCTGACAGGCTTGCCTGCTTTCCCTGACTAACTAAGCTAACAAAAAAATAAAACAATTGTGATATGAACTCTGAATGTTCACTGCATGGCTGATTGAGAGTACAAACACCTTCAGTGACCACTGTACACAAGCTACAGGAATTCAATATCCACACTACTACAAGCCAATTAATATGTGATATGGCTAACTCACCACTGTCAACCAATTAATATGTGATGTGACATCCCACCACTGCTAAACAATCAATATGTGATGCCCCTACACTGGCCCAGTAATCAAGGAGCCTCAATCCTCACCACTGGCAACAGTGCGGGATGCACACAATGGGAGGATGACAGGTACACACACAATACAATTTCTCAAGAGAACTGGGACACAGACAGCCCAGCTATCTGGAATTTTGTAAATAAGGTTATGTCATTTGCAAATATTGATATGATTTATAAAGAACTGTACTATGTCATTTGTGAATATTGATATGATTTATGCAGAACTGTATGCTATGTACTGAGCTTCAAGAATGTACCCACAGCATGCCCTACTGGAATATAGAAGATTAACTTACAAAACTTCAAGAAAATAAGTTGAAATTAAATGCTTCACTATGTGCTATAAAAGTTAGTTTCAATGTAGCAAGCAGACACAATGTCTAGAGCTACAAGTTTTTCTATTGTCTGAAAAGAAAAGTAATTAAGTTTAAACTGTAAAGTGTTTGATTGCTTTATGACTTCCAAGCAGCTATACAGTTCTGAGCACATCTGAGAGATATGTATTTTTAACACAGAGATGTTAGAATCCTTATTTTCTGTTTTAGCCTGGGAACTGAAGTCAGCTGACAAAAAGTGATGTCATCCAGGCTAACCTAGCAGTAATGTTTGATATCAGTTTAAGAACTGTCTCAAAGAGACTGTGAATTTTGTATCTTGTCTTGGACCTAGAAACATCCAATCAGCACTTCTGCCTGTATGTTGTCTTTAAGAAAGACTTAGGGCATAGTGTCTCTCTTAGATGTAGATAAGAATATAGTAAAGCTTAGTTAGGGCATAGTGTCTCTCTTAGATATAGATAGGAATATAATAAAGATTAGTTTAGATGATTTCTTTATTTATTTGAGACTGTCCTTCAATGTTGTTTTTAAATATTTCCTGTGAGTCAGAACTCTGAAGTAACTGTTTTGTTTATTGAGTATTGCCTTGTTCTTTTATTATTTGTTATTAAATATATGTAAGCCTTTTAATTGTGGCTGGTTTGTTTAGAGATATTTAAGCTGTTAGAGCACTTGCATATGTATTTGGTAACACTGTACAGGCCACTCCTAAATAGCCTTGCAAGTCTTGGTCAAAGCTACCATTTGAATTAATAGTAACATTACACAGTAGGAGGGGACACCCTTTGTAAGGGTCTTATAGTAGCTGATAAGTAAGGGTGGCTGGTGGCAGCTGGTACTACCTTATAGTCTGGGCAGAAGGGGTCATAGCTAGTAAGCCTGTGCCAGCCTTCCCCAGTTGTATGTGTGTTTATATATAAATCAAATCTCAAAGTGTGTGTATGAGTGTGTCAGCTACTTTGGCAGGGACACAAAGCACCGGTTGGACCGCGAAGGTGCTGGAGGTCTTAACTTGGTCACTTGACTGAGATGTCAACCCTATAGCTGTGGCAGTGGGGAGTCTTATTGTTGATCTGGAGAAAGAGGGAGAAACAAGCCCCAGACTGACTGTGATCTCTGTGTGCTCTTAAGAAAAATTGTACTTTACTGTGCGCTTACCTGTCATTCTCCCATTTGCGTATAGCCTTCACTGCTGCTAGTGGTGAGGAATGAGTCTCATTGATTACTGGACAAGTGTAGGGGCATCACACTGTGATAACTTGTTTCATTTGTGTAAATTAAACTATTCATTTATTGACTAATTTGTTTCTTGTGCCCTTTGAACGTGCAATTACACCAATTAAAAATAAAATACTCACTGCATTTCCAGCACAGACTAACTACCAAACTGCCCTGCTTTGTCTTAGGTAGCCCTAACAGAAAATAGTAGGAAATGAAAACTGTTTAATAGAGTAAATAATTAATAAACAATTCTATTCAGAAAAATTGTTTTGCTTAAGTGACTTTTTCCTTTTATCCCAGGGAAGAAATTCCTGAAAAAGGGAACTTCAGAGACCTAGAAGCAAGATTATTATTATTATTATTATTATTATTATTATTATTATTATTATTATTATTGATTTATTTATTTATTTATTTTACCATGGACAAAGATTGTAAGCAAAGGGTCAAGAAGTAAGAAATTCAAGACAAGGTTAAGAGAAAAAAACAGTGTTGCAGAAAGATTAATAGTATATAATGGGATCACAAAAAAATGTTAGTACTAATTCCTGTCTTCAACCTTCTCTTATAAAATGAGTCACTGCCTAGGTCTATATCACCTGGCCTAGAGATGTAAATTCATAAATTATGGGTGATATTCATAGTCATATGCTTCACAGATGCTTAATGGCAATCTGTGACTAGGCCTCAGTGCCTAGATGTAATTGAACTAAGCATGATGAAGCAACACTGGATTTAAAACTTCTCAGCCCAGTGTTGAAATGCTCACAGCACATCTGCACATCTAAAATGATGTAAAAAGAGAAGAAAAGAGTGCAGTTATATGCAGAATAATTTGTATGTATGTAATGTCACAAAAGATATTGTAAATGTTCGGCAGGAGGCTGTAGGTGTGAGTTTGCATGAATGTCTTGAGAATTTCCACAAGAACTTGTTCTGAGGTTAGATGAACTAGGTTGGTCCCAGCTTGCCCAAACTGTTTTAAGATTTGGACACCCTGGGCTTTTATAAGGTCATTAAGGGGGAAGATAAGACAACTCAAATTAGGATAGAGAAGACAAAGGAAACATAATGGATCGCATTATGAGGACTGTACTGGAGGAAGTTCTTGAGGTTGAACACTGAATTTTGTGGGGACAGACCCTCATTTTTCCATTTTTTTTTTTTTTTTTTTTTTTTATAAGGAAAATTGAGAAAGGAATTATGATAGAGAGTGTCGAAGACAGTGTTAGGGAAGAGTTAAGAAATTAAGACAAAAATTACATTACGGGAATAAGTTAGACAAGAGCATTATGGTGGACTGATGTTATGGGGAAGACAAGACATATAGATGGCAGACAAACACAGAGGGAGGATGAGAAAATCTGAGAGGCAGCCGCCACCCTGGACCAGAGGGCCTCAGTTCCAATGGTATGGGAGAGAGACCTTCAGAGACTTGATGGCTGAAGCCAACTAGGTCAGTGAGTCTTGACCCCCCCCCCCGGAGGAGAGATTTGAATGGATGCATCTGCCTTCTCAAGTACCTCTCAAGCGCAACCTAAACCATCCTGAATATCATGGTGCAGTCTGACCCACAGGGGTGGAAGTAATGCCTTCATCCTATGAAGATATCCCTGGGCAGACAGGAGGAGCTGGTGATAATTTTTTCACCTGGCAGGCTTCTGGCTGGACTGCTTGGGTGCTGATGGAACTGCAGAAAAAAAAATACATAAAATGGAGAGGAAAAAATAAATAAATAAATAAATAAATATATATATGTATATATATATATATATATATATATATATATATATATATATATATATATATATATATATACACAGAGAGAGAGAGATGATGATGATGACGACATAAGTACTAAGAAGCAAATGGGTTTATTTTAATAACAGCAACTTAAGCATTTTATTATTGAACCTGCAGGTGCTATTATGTAGTGCTGCATACGTTGTAAGTAATAAAACCAAAACTATGGACTCCAAGGAACAAGACCAAGTACATTTTATTAAACATAGTGAAAAGGTTAAGAGCTTTCATCTTCTAATTCAAATCACATCATCAGAACCATGTTAAACAAAACTGAAATCCAATTTAAATAAACCGGCAAGTACATGCCTCCCACAGTGAACCAATCACAATCAAACATTTAAAAACTAACCCAGGAAATCAAACAGTATAGAGAAACATTTAAAAGAAGCATGTTAAAGAACATGCAAAAAAAATTAGGTTTTGTATAACCTAAACTTATGCTCACGTATAGCTACTACAAAATCATTTACACCTATTGAATGTGCATGTATATATATATATATATATATATATATATATATATATATATATTAAAAACATATTAAAAATGCATTTAAATTTTGTATGATCTAGACTTAAGCTCGCTAGTGATTGATACAGAATCATTTATACCTGGTGGAGTAGTGGCATTTAACTTTAATTACTGAAACATCTCCCTTTGCAGCAGTCTATTTTTCCAATCTCCTGAATAGGCTGAATAAGAGAATTGTGCAAGAATAAAAAACTTGAATTTAACAAACTTTCTACAAATAAGGGACTGTCTCGCAAGGGCACTCTTATTGTCTAAGCGTTGTATACTATAACAGTGTTGATAAATTTTCCGGTTGATAGCATTAATAGTTTTACTAATACAGAATGCTTGGCACTGAGTGAAAAAGGCAAGATATGCCACTTTGGCAGATAATATCAACAGTTAAACTGCTATGACCATCCAACTTGCTGAAAAAAGTACGGACACCACATTTAGCACTTTCATTCACTTTATTCACTGTGAACTTCTTCAGAAACAGTTTGAACTCCACCACAAAGCACTTTTTATAATAAAAAAGCAATCACATGATAATTAATTTCATATTACATAGTTATTTGCATACCAATTAGCAACATAAAATAAACATAACATAAGGGTTATGATTAAGATAAAAAAATGATATTAAACTTATGTATGTTTATATATAAATTATTATTCATTGTTTCATCTTTAAAAAACATTTTATATTAATGGTTTCATTTAAACCAGGAGCATAATCAGCGCCTAAATGTAATTGCCATAAGAATTCCTTACATTCCAAAATAACTTTACTATCGCCCATAAATGCATGTTTGCTAACACTATCTAAAATAGAAAAGGTGAACTTCTTAAAATCTCTACAGACAGTAGAATGTCTACCTAGTGCATTTGTTTGATCTTTTTTCTTTATTGCCAAAATATGTTCTTTTCTTTAAACATCTTGTAGTCTTGCCTATATATTAACTAGGGCATGAAAGACATTGGGCAACATATATTACCATTTCACTGTTACATGTATAATAACTTCTTCACCAAAAAGTTTTATTAATGTGTGTAAAATGAATAGACGAGGAATTACTTATAAACATACAGTATCTACAATTATTACAAGCATATGTTCCCTTAGTCACAATATTTCCTTTTATGCATGTGTTTTTGTTGTTATTCATTCCCCGTTCTAATAAATGTTTGATGTTGTTTACCCTTTTGAATGTGAAATGTGGTCTTTCACCAATAACTTTTGTAAGGTCCTGATTACCCATCAAGACTTTACAGTTATCTACAATAATGTTTTTAATACACCACATTTCATTTGTAATAGGTAACACAAATGCACATGAAAATTCTGTGTTAATACTACCAACGTTTCTATTTTGTAAAATAGAGATTTTAAACTTGTCTGGTACTGTTTTGTCAAAACCCACAATAGAGCTCCTTAAAAAAGGTTTTTCCTTAAAAAGAAGTGATAGGCTTAAGAAAAAGTAGAGCTAGTCCTATTTTATATTACCAAAAGGAAGCCTTTATAGAAAATAATTTACAAAATAGAAACGGTAGTATTAACACATAATTTTCATGTGCATTTGTGTTACCTATTACAAATGAAATGTGGTGTATTAAAAACATTATTGTAGATAACTGGAAAGTCTTGATGGGTAATCAGGACCTTACAAAAGTTATTGGTGAAAGACCACATTTCACATTCAAAAGGGTAAACAACATCAAAAGTTTATTAGAACAGTGAATGAATAACAACAAAAACACATGTAGAAAAGGAAATATTGTGACTAAGGGAACATATGCTTGTAATAATTGCAGATACTGTAGGTTTATAAGTAATTCCTCATCTGTTCATTTTACACATATTAATAAAACTTTTTGGTATAAAAGTTACTATACACGCAATAGTGAAATGGTAATATATGTTGCCCAATGTCTTTCTTGTCCTAGTTATTATATAGGCATGACTACAAGATGTTTAAAGAAAATAATGAGTGAACATATTTTGGCAATAAAGAGAAAAGATCAAACAAATGCACTAGGTAGACATTCTACTGTCTGTAGAGATTTTAAGAAGTTCACCTTTTCTATTTTAGATAGTGTTAGCAAACATGCATTTATGGGTGATAGTTAAGTTATTTTGGAATGTAAGGAATTCTTATGGCAATTACATTTAGGAACTGATTATGCTCCTGGTTTAAATGAAACCATTAATATAAAATGTTTTTTACAGATGAAACAATGAATAATAATTTATATATAAACATACATATGTTTAATATCATTTTTTATCTTAATCATAGCCCTTATGTTATGCTTATTTTATGTTGCTAATTGGTATGCAATTAACTATGCAATATGAAATTAATTGTCATGTGATTGCTTTTTTATTATAAAAAGTGATTTGGGGTGGAGTTCAAACTGTTTCTGAGGAAGTTCACATTGAATAAAGTGAATGAAAGCGCTAAATGTGGTGTCCGTACTTTTTCAGCAAGTTGGATGGTCATAGCAGTTTGACTGTTGATGTTATCTGTCTGTGGAAGTATCTTCATATTCAGTTATCTAAGATATGCCACTTTGTCAGGAAAACAATTAAATCTATCACCCTTTGTGTAACTCTTTAATTCTGTCATAGAGACATCCATTGTAATGATTTTCTATATACCCTCATTGATGGCATCTACCACATTTCTGAGTCACAGGCCAAAGCCCGGTGGTACTAATAGGTGGATTTTCCAGAATCAAAGAACACTGCTGTGACCCATGTCAGGAACTTCAAGTTAGAACCAACTTCAAATAATGACAACAGTTTACCTAGGTTTCATCTTTAATGAACAGACTTCTTCAGAACAAACAGATCTACACACCCTAAACACCATAAATAGTCTTCCACTAATTACATTAATTAACATACCTATCTTCCAATAAATTATGTTAATAGGCTTATACTCAACCTTAAAGTAACCATACTTATGGTGTTTAGGGTGTGTAGATCTGTTTGTTTGTTCTGTAGAAGTATGTTCATTAAAGACGAAACCTAGGTAAACTGTCGTCATTATTTGAAGTTGTTGCTTACTTGCAGTTCCTGACATGGGTCACAGCAGTGTTCTTTCTTTGTGGTCCAAGTAGTTGGTATGTGAATTACATTTTGGTTGTTGATATGGAGAGCCTGGAGTCTGGCCCTGACATCATGGGGCTGCTTGAGCGCATCAACCTACAATTGATGGAGCATACTCAGCAAATTAAGCAGTTGATAGACCAGCAGCAGTGTACCAGCGGAAGTCCACGTGGAAGTTTGGAAAGTCTAGGTGTTCCTTTGACTCAACCTACTCCTAAAGTTGGAGCTGGCCCAGGAATGGGACCCCATGAAGTGAATACTGGTGAGCATACCCAAAGTGGGGCTAGAATTGTTAGTGGTGCTGCAGTTCATAAACCAAGTTTTGACAAAATGCAATAGAAGGTCAATAATTTTAGTTTCCAACTGGATAACAGTTCTAACAATTACAACAAAGAGTCAACAAATCATTGGTAGACCGTATGAAATAATTTGAGAAAAAATTATTTAATATGAAGAAATTATAAATTGAAAATAGCTATTTGCATAAAAACATTGAGTTGGGGCTGGTTCCGCGAGGCTTGCGGACCTGGAGGTATCCTAATGGTATCAAAGGGAAGATTGAAATGATTGATGAAGTTCATCAATTGTATGACCGGACTGGTTTTGAGTTAATGTAAATAATGATCAAGTATAATGACCAACTTACAGCACGTCATTAAATAGACCTTGAAGAAGAAAATGAATTTATTTTGGCGGATTTGAACTTTGATCATTACCAGACCAGCTATACCAACATGTTGGCCAGCATTGATTCTAGCTGTTCTGTCATTCACCAGAGAAAACAGCATAAAATTAGTAGAGATACTGATGAGTATAAAAACAAGAGAGTTTACCCTCTTTCAAGAGGTAACCGTGGTTACCGAAGGGTATCGACCTATGATGAGGCGGAGGCGGGACAGGAAGTGATGAGACAGCCGGATGAGTACAATAGAGATGTTGAACTGGCGGAATTTCCTTTAGATGGAGGGCTGAGGTGCTTGGAGAGGCTGCGGAACCGAGGGCAAGACGGCCAGCAGAAGGACGACAATCGCAACTACCACCGGCAAGGAGCGAAGCCGAAAAAATGGAATTATCCCCAGCAGCAACAACGTAACATACATCAAGGTGGATGGAGATAGACAGTTTGTTTTGACAAATTTGTGAAACATCTGGGTCCACCGTTGTTGGCTTGCAGGTTAGTGGAGCAACTGAAACTTTTGAACCTATATTTGGGTTTGAACAGCAGTTGACTGACACGTTATATGGCGAAGCTGATTTGGATATTGAGCGGCCACAATTTATATATTTAGATTCAATAGACTTCACAGACTTTAATGTCAATGAATGTGATTCTACATTCAATGTGACAATAGACAAAGACAATGTTTGTGGAGTACTTGGCGCCACATCAGTGGCGGAGAATATTATGTCATCTAGTGTTTTGACTACTGTTAGTTCTTTTGAGTCGCTTCTTGGGTTAAGTGTTTATTCAACTCCAAAGTTCAATAATAGTGAGATAAATACCGGGAACGGAAACTTGTGTTTATTTGATCAACAAATGGTAGAAGCAGTAAATAGGGAAGACATTAATTCACCAAAGGGGTGGTTGTTCATAAATTCCGGCTCTTTAGTTTATAATGATAGTGGCAATGATGTAGATGTGCCTATATGCCATGGCTTACAGGATAATGGGGTAAGTGATAATTTTAGAAATATAAATATTCCTGTTTTGGGACAGCAGTTACTGGATACGCAATTAGGTGAAGTTGACATGATTTCCAAGCAGGCGTATAGTGCAAATTTAGATGCAGTTGTCCCTATTGACTTACGTCTTAATGAAAAAGGTTTAACAAAAATTGTGAATGGTGGTAATGACAAAATCAGTAAAGCATTTAATGCCACATCAAGGATGAGGGATATTATGTTACCCATTAGTTTGACAATTTATTTGAGCTGCTGTTGGAAATAAGTATTCATTCATGTCAGGAGATCATTAATAATGAGAAAAATGTTGAAAATATAAATTTGAATGCATTTGGACAACAGGTGGGTAGGGGAAAAATAGGGGATGTTATTCCATGAGTTCCAATTCTTTAGTTTATAATGACATTACTACTGGTGAAAGTGGATCAGCAACGACAGATTTTAATTTTGATTTTAATTACGATGGGGCATTAAGTCAAATATTAGAAGTCATTGATGCCATGCAGGACGCTGACAATGTTGCAACAACAAGTAGCCCATGTATAATCCCCAGTGTTCATGGAGATTATCGAGTTTATAATTATTCCACTAAAGAAATAAGTAAAGAGCATGCGCAACTATTATCAAAAGGACCTTCCATTATTCCAGTGACGAGGGGAAATTTGAATGAGATTTTGATTGATTTAAAAATGTTAACTAGAAGAATGAACCTTAGGATGTTTTTTGAAAACACGATTGAACAAGGTAGATTTGTTTATGGTGGCATATGTGATTCAAATACGGTTAAGGGTAATTTTAAATGTGGGAGATGCAATGTATGTCAGCACATTTTGGTTACTGGTTCTAAGATAGAAGTAGCGGATGTGCCCATTGGTAAATATGGGCATTTTGATTGTTTCACCAAAAATGTGGTCTACATAGCTAAATGTATTCAATGCTTAGCTTTTTATGTAGGAAAGACCTGTAGAACTTTCAAAGAAAGAATTAGCGAGCATATTTTGGATATTAAACATATGAGAAGCACCAATGCCTTAGTTAGACACATAGAACAAAATTTTGGTCATCAATTTAAATTTTGTATAATACAGCATATTAAAAAAGATGTTCAAGGTGCTGTATTAGATGTACACCTTGATATAAGTGAAATGAATTGGAAGCTAAGATTGGACGCCACAGTATTCCCAGGCATCAATGACAATTTAAGTTTAGCTCCCATTTTAAAATTAAAACATATTGTGGGATAAAATGGGGATATTATTTTAAATCGATTTAGTGTGGAATGTATTTTTCATAAGTGATTTTGTGTCGTATTATATATTTTTTGTTTTTTTGGCTTTTTGTGATTTATGAAATTTTAAACTATATATTGAAATTACAGTTTTATAGTGTATTACATGTTTTATTATATGTATTATTACATATACTTTATTTAAGAATACTCAAGGAACATAAGTTTTATAAATGTAGTGAGGGTATGAGTGTATTGCATGTACATTGTATGGATACTTTAAGGTTGAGTATAAGCTTATTAACATAATTTATTGGAAGATAGGTATGTTAATTAATGTAATTAGTGGAAGACTATTTATGGTGTTTAGGGTGTGTAGATCTGTTTGATTGTTCTGAGGAAGTCTGTTTATTAAAGATGAAACCTAGGTAAACTGTCATCATTATTTGAAGTTGGTGCTAACTTGAAGTTCCTGACACGGGTCACAACAATGTTCTTTCTTTGTGGTTCAAGTAGTTGATGTGTGAATTACATTTTGTATTTTCCAGAATATTTTTAATATTGCTCTTCTTTGTATATGTAAATGTGAGCTTTACCCTACTAAACTATTTAGTGACCTAATTGCAATCAAAAATAAACCAGCTTTTTGCAATAATATTCTCAATACCTTTAGCATCCAATGAATAATGCAAAACCATACTAGTGTGTGTGTCAAAGTTAGACTTGTCACAACTACTGACAATCAATTTCTTGGTTATCCCATGTTTAATAATAGGGACATATCTGCCCTGTCTTTCCACCCATACTTCCTTAGCAATATTATCTAGCAAGGAAGCCGGGTAATTTACCTCCAAAAACATCTTTAAATTCATCTTGATAAATGCTGTTGTTTGATGTTAATCTAGACACTCTAATATACTGATGTTTGACTATTCCTTTATTGATAATATGGATGACAGCTAGAATAAAAAAGAAAGGTGTTATAAAAAATTGGTTTTCTGTACACCCTAGTTTCTAAACTTCCATCAGATGACCACAACATTTTTATATCCAAATAACTGATTTCATCAAACCCAATATGATAAGTAAATTTCAAAAATTCAGTATTTACTTCCATTTGACACAAAAATTCTCTAAATTGGCCCTGATCACCTTCCCATAAAATCAACAAACCATCAAGGTATTGAAAATAAACTTTACACAACTTAAATAATGGAAGTTAAAAGACGATAACTAGTTACCATCTAAGCAATACACCAATGGCAAAAATGGGATCACATGCAACTCCCATTGCCACACCAGTGACCTGCTTATAATATTCATCACAGAACAAAAGAAAATGATTAGTAAAGACAATGTCCATGAACTTGTGTATTAACATCCCATCATTTTTGGATATACCCTCGTACTTTTTTACCACCTCATCAAACCATATTAACTCTTGTTCCTGGGGTATATCATATAATAAGTTCTTAATGTCACGTAACAAAAAATACAATTTTCATCAACATTCTGTAATTTGACTATTAAATCCCAGGAATCTCATATAATATGCTCAAAATTTTGAAACATATTTTTAAGTTTCAAATCAATAAATTTAGCAAGTGGCTCAGTGATAGACCCCACAGATGCCACTATTGACTGAAAGGGTGGATTGCAAATGTTTGCATGAAGCTTTGGGATTCCAAAAATCCTAGGGATGATTGGATCACTTACCTTTAGAAAGTCAAATAATTCCAATGGAATATGGTTAAATAAAAGTAGTTTATCAAGGACAACTCTAATGGCTCTGTAAGCTATGTTGGTTTTGTTAAGGGAAGCTGGACTATATACTGAAGTATCACACAAAAAAGGTTTAACATACAACCCTGATAATCCAAATTATACGTAATAATCATGCCACCCCCTTTATCAGGTAAGCGTGTCTTTACCCTTAGTGAAAGATTGCAGTATTGTTGTTGATGTTTTCTTTTTAACAAATCTCTAATCTCTCTTTCACATGCTCTTTCAAACATTTGAATGGCTGGATGCAAAGGGGGGTTTGTCAAGACATCTTCTTTTAAAAGTATTAAGGTCTCTGTCCAGAAGAAAAAAAATCGACTGTTGCAAAGGGAGATGTTTCAGTAATTAAGGCTCGATGCCACTACTCCACCAGGTATAAATGATTCTGTATCAATCACTAGTGAGCTTAAGTTTAGATCATACAAAATTTAAATGCATTTTGAATACATGTTTTATTTTTATTTTTTATTTATTTATTTTATTTTACATTTGTTGACCAGGCTAGTCTGGCTGGATACATGTCCATTTTCAGCAGAGGCCCGAGGAAAAAAGCTCCACTATATACTATATATATATATGTATGCACATTTAATAGGTTTAAATAATTTTGTAGTAGCTACAAGTGATCTTAAGTTTAGCTTATACAAAACCTAAGTTTTTTTACATGTTCTTTTACATGGTTCTTTTAAAAGTTTCTCTATATTGTTTGGTTTCCTGGGTTAGGTTTTAACTGTTTGATTGTGATTTGTTTACTGTGGGAGGTATATACATGCCGGTTATTTAAATCGGATTTGAGTTTTGTTTAACATGGTCCTGATGAAGTCTTTTGAATTAGAAAACGAAAGCACTTAACCTTTTCACTGTGTTTAAGAAAGTCTACTTGGTCCTGTTTCTGAGAGTCCCTAGTTTTGGTTTTATTGTTTTATCAGTTTTTAATTAGACATGACCGTTTTCTGTATTTTATTATACATTGTAAGTAGCAATGGAATGACTGAATTCCTAAAAGTAGTTCTTCATGTTCATTGGTATTACTACTTCAATGACATATAATCTGTAATAAAGTAGTGAGTGTAGTTGAGAATACTGACAACTACTATTTTAATGAGATGTAATGCTTGATTTCACTCCCTAAATAGGCATTATGGACATAGTCCATTTTCTTCCACTTCACTGGCTTAGTATAATAAATTTACATAAAACTTGTGATTATATATACTAACTACTTATTAATGCTGAGATTATGATAGCCTGACATTTGGAAATGTTCTACTTCATTAATCACTGATACCACATTTTAATGTTATACATATGTATTTCTTAAAGGTGGTTATAACTAATATTCAGCTTTACTGTTGCACCATCTGCACAAAGAAATATTCACCTTTGCATTAAGAACATCCAGACTGAATTGCGTATTATGCCTGTAATAATGCATGTTTTCAGATTTATTATATGGATATGAATAAATTATTTTGTGACAACACTACACAATATTATCAACAGATTTATATTCTCTGAATTTTATGCAACCTCAACATGGCTTTGAGAAATTGGGGTATGCAGTGTACAATGTGGGCCATAATGCCAAAAGAACTACAAATTGAAGTTACAGTAGTCATGGTAGTCTTGTGCAGATTTCCTGAAAGAAACAGCTTAAAAGAAGAACAATGGATGGACATGTTCAAATTCCTGATATGTTTGGTAATACGTGACTCCATGATGAAGACTATTAGATTACAGAAATCAATAAGGAAACTGCTACCGTGTCATGCCTATGTGGTATAAATTGCAGGAAATTTACTCTACATTAGAAAGAATGTAAGCAAAGAAGATGTTTTTCAATTATTTGATAATTTGTACTGGGTTAAATAATGTAAATAGAATTCCACTGTACCACATATATGATATAATGGTTTACAATCAAAATGTCAACATTCAGTTACACAACAGGCTCCTCCTCAAACATGGTAGGAGCGACAGTCGGAATGCTCGAACATGGTAGGATCGACAGTCGGAATGTCAACGTTCATGTGTACGTCCATTCAGAAGGACGTGCATAAGGAAGGGACATGAAGCATGGCTGGCAATGGCAGTTGCCAACAATAATATTGACAGATTGTTGCCGATCTTGTTGCGTCGACCTTACGGCCTACTTAATATGTATGAGTTGAGGATATCACTGTTCGCGGTCGTAATGTTCGAGCATTTGATAGTAAACCTGATATAATACACAATATTTAATCTATTTGTAAAAGCAAAATGAATTTGTGTTTGTCCCTCAGTGGGTTGTAGTGGTTATCAGTTCTCAAAAATGATTTTACTGAATAAGTTGTTGGGACAGTTTTGTGGTAATAATGATCATGATTTAATAAAGAATTGGGATGATGTTGTTAACAAATAGGAGGCTTTTGACAAAGACATGCTCCACCTAAACTATGCTGGGGTAAAATCCCAAGTAAAAAAAAAATGCAAGATACTAAGAATTTTGTAGATTTCAGTCAACATCTTCAAAAATGGCAGGAGCACCTCAAACGTAGAGAATGTCATTACCATATACTTTACAAATATTCATAGTTTAAATTGAAAGCTAATTTAATTGTATAAACCTATACTGGAGCCTAGGTAATGTGAGTATATCTTACTGTCTGGTTACCATGAGTTTGATTGCTTGAGATCATATTCTGTAGCAGGAGAAATTGTCATAATTATATATGAGTCAATGACATCTGGACTAATCTTTGTTGATATCAGCGTGAGAATTATGGCAGTAGCATTGCTTGGAATTTTTTGTAGTCAGGATATTTGAATTATAGCAAGCTACAAGTGACAAAAATTAATTGCCTTATATAAGTCTGATTTTCTGTATAGCTTAGATGGAAAAGTGGACTTGGATAATCTTATACTAGTGGATAAATTTAACTTCACTAAAATAAACATATCAACTGAGATATGTAAATCAATTGCTATGCAGGAATTCCATAACTGAATACTTTTTTTAATGTGGTTTACTTAGTTATATTTCCAAGATGAGCAAAAACATTTTGGATTTATTACTAATAAATATCCCTAATGACATCTTTAAAATTGTGTCCTTGAACCCTTTAGGGATATCTGACAACTTGGCATTTTTATTTTCTGTACATCATAGGATGCTGGCTGCAGTAATTTTAAAACATCATATAATTGTTCAAAAATTACTTGAAATAGTATAATAACCAGTCTTAATAATATTTATTTGAAGGGAGTCTCTAGTAACACTATATTTAACGGTATAAAATCTGTTTGAAAATACATGCTTACAATGTATTAGCCAATGTAAAACAGTTGTTAAATTAAATTTTACATATAGACTTCCATCCCCATGGTGGAACATGTTATTGATTAAGCTACATAGGGCAAAGAGTGAAAAAAATATATAGTTTATAGATGGCATAGTACATCCTTAGCAAAGAAAACTGTTAGTAAGAAGTCTTTAAAAAGTTCATTACAAAGGGTAAAAGCTCAAAATGAACTGAAATAAAAATACAAAAAATGTTTTTTTACTTGTATTTGTATATATATATATATATATATATATATATATATATATATATATATATATATATATATACGGGTCTACTTCTTTTGACCTAATTCCCATTTGCCTGACACCCATTTGCCTGAGACCAAATGACTGAAATTTCATTTGCCTGACACTTCATTTGCCCGACACTTCATTTGACTGACAAGTATTATTAGCAAGAAAATGGAATATGCCCCCTTCCCCGCTGTAGTGTGACCCTGGAGTTAGAATATATAGTTAGGGGGGGTGTGGGGGGTGATGCCCCCCACTTACTTTTCTTTTACTAAGCAATATTACATCAAAAGTTAACAATATCATATGAAATGAAGCCCCCCACACCCCCAATTGTGGGGGGCTGTGCCCCCCACACCCCCCCTAACTATATATTCTAACTCCAGGGTCGCACTACAGTGGGGAAGGGGGCATATTCCATTTTCTTGCTAATAATACTTATCAGTCAAATGAAGTGTC
>NC_056744.1:1046761354-1046773854 GCF_019279795.1 Protopterus annectens | reverse complement strand
TGCTAAAGGGAAGCACAATCATTCTATTGAGCGCTCCCTTGCTGTTAACAAAAGTCTGACAAATCAGTTGATGAATATACAATCTAAACAATTACAGATCAATATACAGAGACTTTTATACCAATTACAATAAAAATTAATCATCCATAGAAACAAAATATAATTGTAAACGTATCATAAACATTGAATCTTAGAATAGTGTTTCAATAAAGTCACAAGATCCAAAATCAGTAAGTGACTTCTAAGGTACAGATAACTAGAACACTACTCCTAACTAAAAGATATAAAACCATCTCCTAAAATAAGGGGATAAAAATCTAACAAGAAATCGGCTAACTTTTTAAAAACTGTGTTAAGGAGACAGCATCATTTAGCCCATACTTCCTCTGGGCTTGTAGATTAATGATCCACCTCTGCTTAAGATCCTCAGTCCAATTTTTAATATTGGTCTCCCTGATGTCACTGTGTAGTACACTCAATACTAAAATCTTAAATCTATGTGCCGACCCCTCTTGTACTACATGTTTCGCTGCAGCTATAGAGCTATCTCCCTTAGCTATTTTTTTATAAATGTGTTCTCTTACTCTTTCCTTCAGAGTCCTGTTTGTTTTACCACCATAGAATCTAGGACAAGTGACACAATATGCTAAGTATACTAAATTGGAAGAAACACAGTATATAAATCTTCTTCTTCTTTCGGCTTTTTCCCGGTTAGGGGTCGCCACAGCAGATCACTTGCTCATGATTGGTAGTGGAGTTTTACAGGGTCGAGTTGCCAGCCCAGTGTCCAACCTTCCACAGAAGGATACAAACACATACACTCACACCTAGGGCCAATTTAGAGAGTCCAATCCACCTACAGCATGTCTTTGGGATGTGGGAGGAAACTGGAGCACCCGGAGGAAACCCACGCGACTACAGGGAGGACATGCAGACTCCACACAGAAGGAAACCCAGCCAAGGATCGAACCAGAGAACCTCTTGCTGTGAGGTGGCAATGCTAACTGCTGCACCACCGTGGCCGCCTCAAACAAAGTACATAAATCAAAAGTCTAAACCCTACCAGTAGAAGGATGTATGAACGTATTCTTACTGGCCATGTAGTCACAAAACCTGCACCTACCACAACTATAAGTACCCTTTTTGGATGTATTAACAGCAGATCTAGGTAGAGTATTTCTGTGGCAGACCACCCCCCTAATAGACTTACACAAAACCAGTCAACTACCAGTCTAGGCAACTACTTGCTACCCCCCCCCATACACAAATCCAGTCAACTACCACTCTAGGCGACTATTAGCTAACACCCCCCCCCCCCAGCACACACGCACACAAAACCAGTCAACTACCAGTCTAGGCAACTACTAGCTAACCTCCCCACACAAACACACACACTCACACACATACACACACACACACACACACACACACACACACACACACACACACACACACACACACACACACACACATATACTAAGTTCTATTTTAAGGCCCTTACCTTCAAGTAGATTTCCTCATTGCATAACTTAATTATCCCAATATTGTAAACAACTATATGCTATATAATAACCTATCTTTATGAATGCAATATATATATATATATATATATATATATATATATATATATATATATATATATAGCATAGGTGCTATGCATGTATGCTTTCCTAATTATATTATACTATTTGGTCAAGACATCATCCTTTTAATACTCCTAGACTATTTGGTCCAGGCATAATTAAAGGATGTAGGGTAGCAGGAGTTAGGGAGGGGGTCAGGGTGTAGTTGACTGAGGTTTATAGATGTCTGCAAGCAGGGGATGGTGGGTAGTAGAGGAGGTTCAAGAGTGGGAGAATGGGCCAAGTGAGCCAAGATAGTAGAAAGTGTAATAGAACAGGACAGGGTAGGAAACTTGGAACAGGTTTATGCTAAGCTGACTTGCATAAAACGTAGAGGTGGGATGATGTAGGAATCTATCCTTAGAGGTATTTATTTTTACTCCTGGTAGAACACTGCTGTTTACTTTAATTTTATGAGTATGTGTTAATGTATGATCTAATCAGTTAGTTAAATTCAATGAAAAGGTTTAGTAAAAAAACGCTCAACAATAGAATTATTTTTTGTTCATTCCCAGAGCAATGACTGGAAGTTCTTCTGTCTCATGTTCCAGCAAAAATTGAACTATTACTATAATAGATTTTTATTTCAATTTACTGAAAAAATAATAAGTTCAAGATCTGAATGAGACAAACTATGTATAACAATGCATTTATTTCAAATAATAATAATAATAATAATAATAATAATAATAATAATAAATAATAATAATAATAACAATAATAAAATATTCTTCAAACATCCACTTAATATTGAGTTCATAAATGCATTAATATTTCTGTTTGAGGCAAATACAAATGAACAAATTCTTCCATTAAGTGATACATAATGCAGATCAATAATATCGATCTTTATCAATGTCATTAAGACACCATCAAAGCCCTTAAAATGCCATCTCTGTTTTATTCACGATAGAGGAAAGCTGGGCAGATGCCCAGCCTTCTGTGATTAAAACCTTTAAACCATGACAAGAAAATGGCTAAGGTTGATCTTTTTCTGTTATGCTGGTCATAACAATTAATGGGAGAACTTATAGATGTGTTCAGGTAAAGGTACAAATATGCATTGTGCTCTTTGTAAAAGGAGTTTAATTTGAAGCCACCTTCTATAAAAGTGAGCTACATTTAATTATAACATCTTCTGCTCTGAGCTCAAAGCCAGCTAAATGAGATGAATTGTGTTGTAATAAACATATACATGCCCTTTAAATAACCTGAAAATTGGTTGCAAAATGACTACAAATCAGTTACATTGAGTACAAATGCACTTAACATAATTGCTCGTAATCTACAGCACAATACACATTACAAATGTGGGATTTCTAAATCTTAGTAAAAGCCAAAATAATTTAAAAAGCTTTTCTCTGTGGATGATCTTTACCAGCAATCAGTAAAAGATATGAACTGAATGCATATAAATGAACACAATGCGGTTATTAAGTCAGAAGTATATTTGCTGCTTTTGTATTAATAACAAAGTGCATTTTAAAGCTTGAAGACACAGGCTGCAAAAAACTGTGGTTACAACTTTTTTTTTTAAATTGTAAAGAGTCTTTTTTTTGTTATGTATAATTAACAAGGTTTACAAATTCTAGCTAAAAAATGTTACAGGGATCTTAGATACACAGCACACTTTTCAGCCAAAGACCTAGTATATAAACTATCATATTATAGAATGTTTGGTAATATTTATTCATCGCCATGAACAGATACAGCACCTTTTTCCTGGGAAGAAACAATTAACACTGAATGGATGCATTACTTTATAACTATATTTTTATACTCTGATTGTATCTCATACATAGATGACAATGAAGAAACTGATTCAGAGCACCATGGTACAAAAATGTAAATGCTATATTGAAAAACTCTGTCCAAATATCAGAAATCTGATTCAGAGAATTAAGGTTTTTGAACAGCTATGCATTTATGGAAAACTTTGTTAACATATCAGAACTCTGGAGGATCTGGATAACTATGTATACGCACAGACACATAAACATCTGGTTTTGTGTGTGTGTGTGTGTGTGTGTGTGTGTGTGTGTGTGTGTGTGTGTGTGTGTGTGCACGCATGTCAGTGTGTGTGTGGGGTATATTTATATCTTGAAGGATAGCAAGATAAATAGACAAACAGATAGATAAAAATATAAATAGATAGCCACACTGACATATGTGCATATGTAGCGTCCGTGAGAATAACCTACAAGACATTCCTGACATGTCTGACAGACATTCTAGCCACCACTGGAATCTTGTGACCTAAAGATAGCAGGGCTAATGGAAGTAATCCACACTGTACCAAAGCATCTGTTAATGGAAACACATATGGTAAATCCACATATGTATGATTTGTAAACAGTGTATATGAAGGCATTGTGACCAACATTCTGTGAACTATACAAATTAACTTACTACAAGGTGGATCATATGCTATTAATGCATGGAGTGAACATAACAGTGATACATCTTATACAATGACCAGGCAGATTATGATCTGGGTTGTGTCTAATTATTAAATATGATGGAATGATCATAGCCCTGTTATGGCTGATGCATTGAACTGGTGTATCATTAATGTGTATCGATCAACAAACAAACAAACAGAAACATTCCATGAAGAAGTTTCAAAAGTACAACAGAAACAGAAGTTATTCCTTTACAAACAAACTGCAGTGGAAGACTTTAATGAATGTTGTTGAGCAGTTTTATATGTTCCTGAGTGTTTTCTAGGCTAACGACTACAATAGCCTTTTTAAACCTAGCCATGCATTCCCAATCTCTGACAAGTTCTGGAACTCTTGATAAGTGCTAGCAGGGGCATTTGAGACGAAACATTTGCATGCAGAAGCCATTGAAATTAACCATTTACAGGCTATCTGTGCCCATTTAGAGACATACAGTGGATATAGAAAGTGTACACACCCCTGTTAAAATGCCAGGTTTTTGTGATATAAAAAATGAAACCAAAATAAATCATTTCAAAACTTTTCCCACCTTTAATGTGACCTATAACCTGTACATTAAAGTTGAAAAACAAACAAATCTGTTAGGGGGAAAAATATAAAAAATAGAAAACATACAATAAGCTAGTTGCATAAGTGTGCACACCCTTAAACTAATACTTTGTTGAAGTACCTTTTGATTTAATTACAGCATTCAGTATTCTTGTGTACACACCTGCCATCAATTAAAGAGACTCTGATTAACCCTAAATAAAGTTCAGCTATCCTAGTAAGATTTTCCTGATATTTTTTCAGTTGCCTGCTACAGCAAAAGCCATGGTTCACAGAGAGCTTACAAAGCATCAAAGGGATCTTATTGTTGAAGGGTATCAGTCAGGAGAAGGGTAAAAAAAATTCCACAGCATTGGATATACCATGGAACACAGTGAAGACAGTCATCAAAAAGTGTAGAAAATATGGGCCAACAGTGGCGTTGCAAAGAACTGGATGTCCCTCCAAAATTAATGAAAAGATGAGACAAAAACTGGTCAGGGAGGCTGCCAAGAGACCTACAGCAACACTGAAGGAGCTGCAGGAATTTCTGGTAAGTGCTGGATATGTACTACATATGACAACAATCTCCCATATTCTCCATGGGCTGTGGGGTAGGGTTGCAAGATGGAAGCCTTTTCTTACACAGAAAAAAATCCAGACCCAACTAAAATTTGCAAAACAACACATCAAGTCTCCCACAACCATGTGGGAAAATGTGTTATGGTCTGATGAGACCAAGGTTGAACTTTTTGTCCACAGTTCCAAAATGTACATTTGGTGCAAAAACAACACTTTGCATCACCAGAAGAACACCATCCCCATGGTAAAGCATGGTGGTGGTGGCAGTATCATGCTTTGGGGTTGTTTTTCTTCATCTGGAACTGGGGCTTTTGTCAAGGTGGAGAGAATTATAAACAGTTCCAAATACCAGTCACTTTTGGCCCAAAACCTTCATACATCTGCTAGAAAGCTGAAGATGAAGAGGAATTTCACCTGTCAGCATGGCAATGACCCCAAGCATGCATCCAAATCAACAAAAGAATGGCTTCATCAGAAGAAAATTAAAGTTTTGGAATGGCCCAGCAAGAGCCCAGACCTAAATCCAATAGAAAATCTGTGGGGTGACCTGAAGAGGGTTGTGCACAAGAGATGCCCACACAATCTGACATATTTGGAGAGCTTTTGCAAGGAAGAGTGGGCAAATATTGCCAAGTCAAGATATGCCTTGCTGATAGACTCATACCCAAGAAGACTAAATGCTGTAATTAAATCAAAATGTGCTTCAACAAAGTATTAGTTTAAGGGTGTGCACATTTATGCAACCAGCTTATTGTACTTTTTTTATTTTTTATATTTTTCCCCTAATAGATTCATTTGTTTTTTCAATTGAATTGTGCAGGTTATAGGTAACATTAAAGGTGGAAAAAGTTTTGAAATGATTTATATTGGCCTCATTTTTTATATCACAAAAACCTGAAATTTTAACAAGGGTTGTACACTTTTTATATCCACTGTAGATGCCAAACCAGGGATGAATTTCTTGTTCTCCATCCAATTGTCCAAGTTATACTTGATTTAGGTTAGGGAGGAACTCTGTTTAACAGGATAGGGAGCTTGTCCCAGAGAAAGGGTAGTCTCTGGGGAGGTCTATATTACATTATTGAATACTAAAGTAATTGAAAACATAATAGCTGACCCGTAAATGTCGAAGTGCTAGAGCCTCGAATGTTTCAACGGAGATCTCCGTACAGTGCAGAAATGGAAGTTTTCCATTCTCTGCACTGTAGTGCGATCTCGGAGTTGATATATTTAAGTAGCAAAGGGGTGTGGGGGGTGCAGGGGGCTTGTACCCCTGCTTACAGTGTTTAAATTGTTTGTTTGGGTAGGTTTTTTCTTTTTATTAACTGATCAAAGTTTTAGTACTTCGACATTTATGGGTCGACTGTTACATTTTTGATTACGTTAGTATTTGATAACGTAATATAGACCCGTCTCTGGGATGCATACCTGTCTCTCCAGCAGCTCCTATTGATATCACAGGCAATGTTTAAGTCTTTAGTATGGGTAATTCTAGCTTTCTGTTTTACAGATATACAGAAGGTACATCAGAGTGGTGGTCTGACATCCCTTTTATGCTAGGCATACTTAGATCTCCCCTCAACAGCCTGTAGGAGACTGAGTGCAGGGATACAATGTTGAGGTGGTCTGTATAAGACATGCTACTTACACCCTGTATTCTTTTATTGAGGAAACTCTGTGGATGTTTCAGTTGTTGGATGTGTCTGGTTAGGTACATACCAAAGGGGGGACTGTACTCAGTGATATATCTGATGAATGCTAGATACAGTGGAGCAATGACGTCCTTGGACCTAGATGCCATAACTTTGTTATATAACATAGAATGATTTTCTCACTACTGTAGACACTTGATGGTCAAAGGCTAGATTACTGTCTAAAAGTGTCCCTAAGTCGCTGACTACTAGATCAAATCTTAGGGATGTGTTGTCAATATTATAGTTACCAAGGCAGAATGACTTCCCCCAAAGGATACTGTTATGCATTTATTGGTATTTAGTTTTAGTCCATGTCTCTGAAATCAATTATTTGTCTGTGTCAGCCCTTCCTGCAGAACATTTGTGTCAGTGGGGGATTCTACAACTGCTCTTAATTTGCAATCATCTGCAAATTTAGTCAGCCAGAAGCCTTTGACACTGTCCTTGATTTCAGAGAACTAAATGCCAAAAAGGAGCATTCCCAGGACTGAGTCCCTGTAGGAATCCTCTTGTGACTGGCCTCTTTTTAGAGGTGGACTCCCCAATTCTAACTTCCTGTGTCCTGTCTGTGAGCCTGGTGGTATCCCATCTGGTGACATAAGAGTTTATACCTAACCTCTTGAGTTTTTCAACAATGCCCAAGTGGAAAATTTTGTGAAATGCCATGGCTGGGACAAGGTAGGCATAACCTGCCCCCGACAAAACCAAATTAGGTTGTGCCCAGTGTCTGGAAGTTTCCTATGTCATTATTAATAATTTCCATAATAATTCTTTCCTTGGCTTTGCATATGAGACTAGTGAGACTTATGGGTCTGTAGGTTCCAGGGTCTGTAGATGGCTGATCTCTATGCAGAAGGATTACTGTTGTTCTCCATTCATTAGGCACAAAGCCTGTTTGGAGGCTACAGTTAAATAGCATTTCCAGGAGGCCTGTTAGCTCATGTTTTATGCTATTTAGAAGGCATCCTGAGATATTGTCTGTGCCCATTGATGCAGTGTTCTTGGCCTTAGAGGGAGTATTAAGGCCCTGTTCCCTAACGATAGTAGGGAGAGTTATATTTGATGGTATTTCCTGAGGGAAGGTTGATGGTGAGAGAGGGGTAAAACTGGAGACTAATTTGTTGGCCAGTAGGTTTGCAACAGCTTTTGGCTCAGTATAGGTGGCTCCATTAAGATGAGCTCTGCACACAACTGTATATTGCTTTTGAGGTTGCGGGCATAGCCAAAGAATGCCTTGTGGTTACCTCAAATTTGGCTTGGGTAGACTTATTTGTCTTCAGAATTGTTTGTTTAGTTTGATGAGCATACTTTTATCCTGCTGGATTCTACACTTCCTAATTTTTGCCATGATTTTCTTCCTTTGTCATATAATAGGCAGACTACATCAGAAAAAAGATAAGTATCCTAACACGCCTCTTAAGTAGTAAAAACATCACATGCTACAACAGCAAAAGTGGAATGTCTTGGATGCTTATCCAGAAGTAGCTCGGAAACACCAGGGTTTTTTGTGGATTTACCTGTGGTGCAGCAGAAGCCTATGTGTTGATTTACTTGTGGAGTACCTAATTCTAGACGTGCAAAGCAATTTAAGCAGAACTGCATTACCTGAAAATGGTAATGAAGTTTGACAATTAAGACACATTAAAACCTGAATGACAGACACAAAGCTAAAATATAAGCATTATACTTGCCTTCATTTTCATTGCTAGTTATCTTTCAGTGCAAATAATCTGCACTTAAACCAGTGAGTCTGTCTCCAGTGAGTCCCTTTCTACAGCATGTGTTGCTAATTTATGTATTCAACAACTACTAACAATAACAATAAGATAACAATGACAGATGACAGTGATGTGCAGGGTTTTAAAGTAATGTAATGTGATACCTGGTTTGGAATTTTAAAGGTGAAACTGAGAAAGCAAAAACAGACAATGACAGTGAAAGGAAATGCTTTGCTTTCAAAACAACGTATAATGACATCAACATTTTTTCAGATTTTGTACAAAATACCTTGATAAAAGGTGCTCAGCTAAACAGCATCCTGATACTGTGTATAGATCACAAAGCCTTGTAAAAAGCACCTTGCTACACTGCAAGTGCTAACAAGAGCTAGGTGCTGAGGGGGGGGGGGGGTTGGGTTACCCCAGGATAGTAAAGCAAGCTATGGTTTCATTATTTAACAGAAGTAAATTGTCCTTATTGTCACTTCTGCTAACCCATTTGCTCATGATCCTTCTTTTTGAGTGCATTCAAAATTAAGTCATATGGTGGCTTCAGCCACTGGGCTGGATCTGGAATTTTGATGTCTCCGGATTCTGCACAATGTGCGGTATCCATCTTTATCCACTGGAGTGAATTTACCAGTAGTTGGTACTCCAAAGAGCTGCCTGCTTGTCTTCTTTAGTAACTTCTCTCTGGGATCCTTGTATTGTCTGCTGGAATATCAACAGAAACTTTGTAGTACTTATGTCATAGAACAGCAGTCAGGATGGCAGATGTAGCTTGGCTAGTAGTCTGTTGACCGGCCATATTCAGGAGCTCATCAAAACTCAGTTGACACTGTGAAGATTGGACCACTGCTCTGAGGAAGTGAAGACCTTCCTCTCCAACTGCAATTTTATTTGGAGCAATGCTGGATTAATAGATGCAACTGAAACAGAATTCAGAAAACATAAAAGTCCTTAGCTGGCAAAAGTTTTTTTTTTTATTTTAAAGGTCTCTTCTTCTTATGTCATAAAAAGACATGCCTTTTTATCCAAAAGAACAAATTCTTCCCTCACCCAGCAACCTTGAAAAGTATCACCTTGTCTGAAAAAAAATTAACAATTTACATAATCTGACTTGGTAGCATATTATGGCGAGGTGGGTGCTGCTTGATTCATCTGCAGTGTCTGTCAATCACTGTAGCACATGGGAGATTCAGTGCCAGTAATAGACTGAACTGAAAAACACTGCCAGGACATTGTTTTCTGTGCCCTCTTTCACACCCACAAGACACAAATTATTCACTGACAATTTTGTCCACCTTGTCTTTCAACAATCTGAGTTATTGTGATAACTAACATGAGATTGCAATATCTGTATTTGGAAAGCACTCTGGGTAGCTGCAGTCTCTATGAATGCAGTTTTTGTAGTTGAGGATTAAGCATAATTTATATTTTCTGATGCTAAAGCATTTAATCTGTGGTGATTCATAGAACTTTATTGATGAGAAAGGATATGTTTTGCAGTTTGTGAATGAGTGCTTTGTAATGACCAGATTGCTTTATGTCTGCCATGAGGGTTTTCATGTCAGTGTAGCCTGACTGGTGTCCTATAGAGTCATAAAGGTACTTCTTTGTACCAAATATAAAAAGAGTTCTAATAATAAATTAAAGATTAGCTAACACATTTCTTGGAAAGAAGTGATGAAGCAGGGACATGTGGATCAGTTTTAAAATATATTTAGGATATTCTAAAGTACAGAGAGTGCAGCTTAAGCTGTCATGTGCCATTATTATTCCCAATGGATCCAATTTCTCGATCTAACCATCATTGATTACTAAATGTGAAAAATGTCATCTAATAGAAAATTACTAGCTTTCTGTTAATCAGTTTTGAAATTAATGTCTAACAATAATGCTTCCTGTTCTTGATCAGAGTAAAACTGTCACCCCACAAATACTAATATGTCGTTAAAAATTAAAAATGCATTTTCAAATCTTTTATGTATTTATCTTTACCACAGAAAGAACTGACATAAATGCATCAAAGCCAGTCAAGCAAATGTAAATACTGTTTTCAGCAAGATTTCCCATTTTTTCCTCTGTTTTATTGATAAAACCCCAACAATTGCCACTAAAATAGAACAGGAATTACCAACAACATTCCATAAATATAATAATTAACAGTAACACGTATAAGTGATCTCATTTATAACATGAGATGTCATATCAGGTTCAACAGTATACAGAAATAAAGAAAGAATTATTAAAAAAAACAGAAACCTTTATATAAACTATGTACAAAACTGAACCATTTACATATGCAAGGGTGCATGGTAAATTGGCATAGAATGAAAGAGCTGGGCTAGAAGGTGTGAACATTGATGTTTCTATGTGTTAGCCATCAGGGATGATAGCTGTCTAAAACTGTCTATCCTGTCATTAATCTAGGTTAAAGTTAAGAGCAAAAAATCTAGACATTTGTCCCAGGGCTGGATATTAGAGTTAAGAGCATGGGGATAGCAATGGAAAGGGTGGTTCCATGGTAGATCACAGCAAACCTCAATGAGGCACCCACCCCTTTATATATGGGAGATTTCCAACCAGATGGTATATATCCTCTGAATGCCTCCGAAAGCTATAAAATCCATCCTATAGAAAGTACTTTATGTAGAGGGTGTACTTGGAAGTCAATGATTTTCCAAATTGTAATTAGAAATATATGGCACAGACTAAAATATCAGCTGAGGGACAGAGTCACACATCATAATGCAAGACAAATGGGAAAATATCCTGCCTGACTTTTCAAGACTGACAGAATACTGGACAGAGTGTTATTTGTTTCCCAAATTCTCTAAGGCATTCCCCAGTCCCAGCAACACCTGCAGCTTACAATAATGTCTGATGTGAAAATGGTAAAATGGGGCACTGGAGAGTTTCATACGCTTCACAGATAGAACATAAATAGCTGTCATACACTCATTACCACATGGAAATTTCCATACAGAACCGATAAAGAAATATGTTGTGTATGCCTATAGCCTGTTGGAAAAACAGATGCAAGCCAAAAAGTAAATAATTACCACTTAAAGTAATAAATTACTTTGATGACTTTATAAAGTCACCTTTGTTTCATAACAGCAACATATTGAAATAGAACATGTGTTAGAGAAGTATATATATTCTCCTTAAGAGCATACAGGATATCTTGTTTTTCATAGATATGCTTGGTTCAGATTATGTGACTAACATGAAATATCTATATCTATATCTATAATATATTTGCAAAATGCAAAAGCAGAGAGAGAGAGAGAGGTAGATTGAAAGATTGTTTTGTCATAAAAGAGAAAAATTATAACTGTGGTACTTTTTGAATTAGAATTAAGTCCCCTCTCTTAACATATACCTTTTGGGTGCAAAGGCTAGCAGTGAAATTTGCTCAAACAATAATCCAAATTACACTGTAGTATGAGGAGTGCTATGACTGTAGTATGAGGAGTGCTATGACTGTAGTATGAGGAGTGCTATGACTGTAGTATGAGGAGTGCTATGACTGTAGTATGAGGAGTGCTATGACTGTAGTATGAGGAGTGCTATGACTGTAGTACGAGGAGTGCTATGACTGTAGTACTAGGAGTGCTATGACTGTAGTACTAGGAGTGTTATGACTCTAGTATGAGGAGTGCTATGACTGTAGTATGAGGAGTGCTATGACTGTAGTATGAGGAGTGCTATGACTGTAGTACAAGGAGTGCTATGACTGTAGTACAAGGAGTGCTATGACAATAGTATGAGGAGTGCTATGCCTGTAGCATGAGTAGTGCTATGACTCTAGTATGAGGAGTGCTATGACTGTAATATAAGGAAGCTATGACTGTAGTACTAGGAGTGTTATGACTCTAGTATGAGGAG
>NC_056744.1:1046602267-1046714085 GCF_019279795.1 Protopterus annectens | reverse complement strand
AGTGCTATGACTCTTGTATGAAGAATGATATGATTGTAGTACGAGGAATGCTATGACTGTTGTACAAGGAATGCTATGACTGTAGTATGAGGAGTGCTATGACTGTGCTCCAAAATCATGAAAAAGACAGATGCTTTAATTATTACTCAGATGTTAGACTTTAATCTCTTGATAGAGCATGAGTAGCAGCCACCAGCAAAGAGCAGCAGGAAGCTTGAAACATTTTTTTTAAGTTGAAATACACTCCACACTACTACACTTCTATTTATGTGGGTATACCAGCAGGAAATTTATAACAGCTTTTAACCTAGAGGCAGACACAGTGTGTGAGTTTTTGTGTGTGTGTGTGTGTGTGTGTGTGTGTGTGTGTGTGTGTGTGTGTGTGTGTGTGTGTGTGTGTGTGTGTGTGTGTGTGTGTGTTGGGGGTGGTCACATGTGTAAGAGTGAGAAAGAGAGATAGACTGAAACTTTAGATCAGTGATCTCTCTCTTGCTGTAACTGGTTATACATGGAACAGTTAATGATGCTTGCACTACAAAGTATTGTAATGGGGTACGTCATGCCCAAGTTGTTATTTTTTCTCAAAACATCTGCTAAGATTCTCCTTTCAAGCTTCACTTCACTATACTTTTCAAACAAGTTTTTGGCTGTTATTTTTTCATTATAGAGCAAACTAGTTATGACCAGAGATCCAATCATATTCCTCTATAAGACAGGTAACAAGTACTAGAAATAATACAATGCATTTCTAGTGGCACAGTGTATAACATTGTCACCTCACAACAATAGGTTTCCTTTTTTGATTTTCTGCTGGGGTGCTTTCTTTGCAGAGTCTGCCTGTCCTCCCTGCATTTCCATGAGTTTCCTCTATGTTTTTTCAGTTTTCTCCCACATTCCAAAGAGATGCAGTAAGTGGATTGGACACTTTAAATTGGCCATAAGTATGAGTGTGTGGTGTGAAAGAACTACTGTGGCAAGGCTATCCACCTGATGGTGTATACCTTGGGTTTAGATGATTGTCATTGTTAAAGTAACACCCTGACCCCCAGTTAAGTGATGCATTCTAATGGGAATTAGGCATGCATGACTGCTGCCATCATGAGGTCATGCTTGGGACAATGCTGCTTAATGAATCTTTGCGCCTGTTATAATGGCATTAAATACAGAGCTGAACTGGCTGTGATATGAGCAATCATCTTACCCAAGTAAAAATGCATGCAACTATTGTGCTCACACATGCACCAAAGTTCCTCATAGCTGCTATGTGTACACAGTGGGCAGCCCATACAAAGGCATCACAGCAAAATGCAAATTTATTTGCTCATATAAATGGGAAGAAGGTAGGGAGAAAAGCAGTCAGAAACAGGGAAGAACAAGCGGATAAGCATACAGAATGAAACTGGGAAGAGAAGAGGAATATGAGGGATGAATGCTATACTTCTTTATAAGAGGTGCCCATTTTCTTCTAGAAAGGGTGAAGAAGAAAGGTGTCAGGGGGAGTACTTGTAGAAGGAAACAGGGCAGACATACAAAAATAGAATGCTGGCAAAGAGATGAGAGAGGAGATAGTGACACATAAATTAGGGTGACACATAAAGTGGGGGGACACTGGAGAGAAGCAGACTGACTGAGGGTGAACAACTTTTAACTGCGATGACTTGACTACAGACAGGCAATGAGACGTAATAGTTAATATGTAAGGATGAGGAAGGCCTGCTAAAGTGTCACAGAAAGAACTGCACCCAGACCTCAGTCACCTCCATGACTGACTTCATAGGTAAGTAATAGGCTAACCGCTCTTGTGGGCTATTTTAAGTCAAGCCAATTTATCTCAAAGGTGAAAATCAAGCCCTGTACCTTATGTCTGTGAGGGAAACACCTATAACATTATGCCAACCCCCAACCCCTCATGGCAGGTTTTGCTTCTGCTGAACTCAGAACTACAACTTGGATGGGGTAAAGGTGGCAGCAGCCAGGGCGGAAGCTGTTAGGAAGTGCAATTATCAGTGGTTAGTAACAAGGATTTGAGATCAAGCATCACTTGCCAAAATGAACTCTTTGCATCCAAAACATAAAAAACAATGGCATTTGGTATTAAGGCTGCAACCTTTTCAACTGTACACATTGGATGATATGCCCTGGGATTCATTAAACTTTTTCTTTCTGTGCAGGAACAGTGTAGTTATTCCTGCATGGAATATGGCCGCCGAGCGATTCAGGAAACAACTGATCTGATGTGTACAAGCCTGCCAACACTGTTCTTGCATGGAAAGCCATGCAGAATGCTAATTACCTCATTTGCTGGTGCAAATGAGGTGAATTGGTGATTCAGGAAGCAGGCAGGCATCTGTGCAGGAACAGTGCTAGTTGCAGAAATGTGTTTGGTTACTAACCGAACACATTTCTGTAAATAGCAAAACAGAGGCATGTCAGCTCAAATAAAAGCATGTATAATAACCTTTAGGCATGCCAATGGCCAAATATATGGCCATTGGCATGGGAAAGTGTTTAATTTAATAAAAAATCAAAGTATCTTTTTGGGGCGAATCTCGGCTGCTTAAGCATAGGGCAGCGGTGTGCAAATGGGATTGTGCCGAAAATAAAAAAAATGTAAAAACTCAATTTTAGGGGAAATCTGCATTTTGCCATTATAGTCAATGGCATGCAGAATCAAAACATTACCAGGGAACACTGGTTGTCAAGGGGAAAGGCTCCATGTCAGAGTAGTAACTATGGACTAAGGCAGTGGGATATGCAAATGAGAGGAAATTTACTGAATCACAAAATATTCTAAGTCCACACACTGCACCTAACCAAGTAGGTGCTAGAACAGGAGAGTGTAGGCAGGAGGAGCAGCTAACATAAAAAGGGGGTGTGTCATGCTTGATGTAAGAACACTGGAGCTCCATTGCCTGGGTTTGTACTTAGCTAAGCACAGCTAAGCAAGGGTGTGTGTCTAAGGCTGTAATGTCTTATAACATGAAATGAAGAGCATGTTTATGTCAAGGGAGGGCCATTTCTGCTAAAATGCACTTACCTTAGCTAAACGGGTGTGCACGGCATGCACTGGGACTTAACAAAAAAAAATGGAAATAGCAGCACTGTTCACATATAGGCAGTGGGTTTGAGCGCCACATCTCGGGGCTTAAAAGGGGTTGAGATGGGAAGGGGAAAAGAAAAATGGGAAATAAAATACAGCCACTCAAATACAAGTAATAAAGCTTGAAAGTGGAATGTCTCAAAGTCAGACAATCATGCAAGCAGCATCTGCAGCACACCACTATAAACTATGCAAACACCTTCCAATCTGTTTTTCCCACAAACTCTGCACCATAGGTGTACACATATGTGGGAATTTTAACTGACAAAACTAGCAAAAAATGTTAGAGGCTGCTGTTGTTTTGAGCTATTAGTATGTGCAAGAAGCCGAGAGTGCTGAGGAGGATAATGCTGACAACCAACTCAGACCGAGGAGGAGTAGAAGAGTGTTCAGACCCAGGGTAACCTACCAGTGGCTACATGATCTGGAGATAGTAGAGCACTACAGGGTGGACAGGGACATACTACAGCAACTTGTTGAACTGTGTTGGCCTCGCCTCAGACCCAGAACCAACAGAGGGGAGCCCATCCCAGTGGATACCAAGGTATGTGTAGCCTTAAGAATACTTGCTACAGGTATTTTCCAAAGACCAACTGGGGATATCTTGGGGGTCTCACAGGCATCTGCATCCAGGATACTCCACCAATTCCTGGATGCCATAAGACCACATGCTGCTGAACACATTTACTTCCCCAGCACCTGTGAGGAGAGGGCCAGCAGTATGCATCTTTTCCACCATGTAGCAGAATACCCGGAGGTACTGGGTGCCATTGACTGCATGCACATCCACATCAAAGCACCTCTCAGTGACAAGGGTAGGGCCTACCTAATCTGCAAGGGGTTCCACTCCAACTGCCAGGTCATGTGCAATGCCCAGGGAATTCTCATGAATGTGTGTGCTGGCAGCCCTGGAAGCAATCACGACTCCCACATCTGACATTAGTCACTGCTGTACCAGACATTTGCCATTGGGGAAATCCCATATGGCCATCTGGTGGGGGATGCTGGCTACACATTGGAGCCATGGCTGATGACACCCCTCAGAAATCTACACACACACACACACACACACACACACACAAGAACACCATACTGAGACATACACAAAAAACAGGATTATTATAGAGCATGTGTTTGGGATGCTCAAGTCATGGCTCCACTGCCTTGACATATCCAGTGGAGCCTTATAGTACTATACAGCCACATGTGCACACATGTTCATAGTATGTGCCATGCTGCACAATATGATCCTGCAGAAACAGCTGCAACAGGAACAAAATGGTGAAGGGCCACACAGCCCACCACCCTTGCTAAGGTCTCCAAAGGCACAGAGGGACTCGGAGGAGGAACATCCTGAGCCTGCCACTGTAGGTAGATGGAGGCATGCCCAGTATGCCCTGTCCTTGGCAAAGAGGCAACGCATAGCACATACACTGACACTGTAGGGCCCGAGGGACTGATATCTCTCTCTGACTCACACACGCAGTAAAACGGATGCCAAACATCACACCACCTATACGTTACCATGTATAGGCAGTGTACTGCATGCATCTGACATAGTCAACCCTCAAACATCGCCCTCACAACTGCCTCAGGCACAAGGTAAGTCAGTCTTCTTAACAATAAATGAATGGAGTAGAACATGCTGAGAGCATATCTATGGTATTGATGCAAACATGCAAGGGAATGGGGTGGCTTACTGGGATAGCAGCAGACAACTGACAGCTCTGTGGGACAGCAGGAAGTGCATGCCCAGTACTGCCTTACCCACACTATGCAGTACCACCCTAGTTGACAAATGCCACTGCAGTATATGTGGTGAGCCAAATAACTGGGGGGGTGTCATAGGTCACATGCATGTATGTCAAAGTGGGGGTCCCATTCTCAACCCCAGCCTCACCCAGCAGATCAGCTGTAGAAAACCATACAGAAATGTCTGGCAAAGGCCCTCACATAGTAACATCCATGAAATTCCCACCTACAGACTTACACAGTGATATCACAGCAGGTCTGACAGTGGAAATATGTCTCTGAAAGGTAAGAAGTCTGAAACTACAAGGGGTTATGCCAGAACAATCTGATCTGTGGTTGATACTTTTATGCCTGTAGTCTTAAAGATAGGGCACACCATTATGCTAAATGGGACCAAAATATCAGCTAACAGTCTCTGCAAATGTGTATTGTGTAGAGATGCGTCACCCCCCCACCCATAGTCCCATAGAATCACAGTAACATGTCCTTAGCCTTAAGCAGCATCCAGCTGGCAAGCTGAGTGATGGTTCAACACCAACAGAAAGCAATTGCCAGTAACACCCACAGTCAACTTACTGGTGCCATCGCAGGGGTGTCCACTGCTGGCAGCCTGGGAACATATGATCATCAGAATGCACTGCCTTGCTACATTATGGCCTGCATCTGTCACATCTGGCCTACAGGCCTCTAGAAAATGCCCATGCCTCACCTACAGTGCCCTGTTAGGGAGTGTCATGGGGTCCATAACAGTAACATAAAACAGTCTACAAAATGCAAAGAAAGGCCATGCTGCTAACTGCTAGGAGCAAACCTGCCAGCCTCAGAGGGCCACAAATCTGGACAAAGCCATGTATAATGGAGTGACTAAGGTGCAAAGAGAAGGACGCCTTTGAAATACTACACTAATAATGTTAGAAAGTTGATGGAATGATTGTATTAGCATGGAATGTCTGAAGGGTATAAAGTCTGAAACTGCAATGTCAGCTGCCAGTAGTAATATCTGACTTCAACCCTGAGTGACTTGCAAAACACTTTCCCTTGAAAAGCACACTCATTTGAGTAACCATCCAGACATATGAGACATTGCTCTGGACATTGTGTGATACTCTGTACAGTCAACAGGCAGGGCTAGGAGTCTAAACATGGGAATGCATTCATTGCAGGCAGTCCTAACCCTGGAAGATGGTGACATGTCTGCATGCACAGAACCCTGGCCCACAGCCATGGGGAGTAACACACCCTTCTCTGATCACTCATCCAATGCAACATCCTGACCCCAAAATGTGGCCAGCCAAGCAAAATGAGGTGGACTATACATATATATGAGACACACACACACCTCCAGGCTAGTCAAAAAGTCTGACAAACACAAGACCCTCCAAGTGCAGTCAACCTTTGAGAAGACCCCTATGCAAAGTACCTATAGCTATAGGCCAACACATCTGACCCAGGACACCCACCCTCCACATATATTATTCCCTACAAATCTATCTGGAGTCTGCCTGTCACCCTGATCCTGCCTGACTTATATTACCCAACTGTGGACTGGAAATCAGACAATGCCAGAATTAAAATGCACAAAAATACCACCATTGTAATATATCACCAAGTTGCTGGACTGTTTCCACAGCTCCAGCAGTCAATTGGTTGTAGGCATGCCTCTCAGTCTGGATTGTGCAAGAGTGCATAGCATTTGGCCCATAATATTGGTGTGTGCATCATACATACTGTATTCCTCTGGTAAATCAATATGATGATTTGAGGAGTTATGTTATAAGGTACTGAAGCAATACATGATAGTGTCAAACTTCATATATGTCAGATGTCTGCTAAAAGAAACCCTGTGACCCTAGCTACCCATATATTACCGAGAGAAATAGTCACAATCACCGTATGGCCCATTGTCTCCCCATTTTGATAGGCTATCTCCAGATATCAATAAATAAAAACACAATAGAATCATTTGAACTTCAATTGCTTCAATTTTAGCACATGGTGTATGGATAAAGTGTCATTAAGACCTGGATAATGTGGTGCATTTAAAACAATTTGACATTTTAATTCAGACATATCCAGGTGCTCTTCCAACAAATGATTTTATTGGTAGGAATAGACATGTGAATGTTTTAAACTGGTATTTCATAGGAATGCTGTGTTTTTATTTATTGAGTTTTGATGAAGTTCCAGAAGGAATTAAACCACTAAACTATGTATGAAATTAGGGATTAAACAAGATTTATATTTTATTTTTGGGCTACAAGTTTCCTTATTGCTGGTCATTCTTCTACGGCTGGTTATTATTTCATCTTGCTCCATTTGCTGCTGCCTTGTTTTTGTGTGGTTTCAACAGTTGTTTTTTGTTATTACTTTATCTCCAGGTATCCTGCACCAACAGGTTGAGAGGTATGGCTGTAGCATAAAACAAACCAGACTGGAGTACAAAAATCCCTGGAATGCACTCCCACATTTACTATAGAAAGTAACACTGGGCATGCTCATACACTTAGCGAATTGTCAGTAGGATTGAGGAATTAGCAGGCCTTTCCAAACCAAAGCACTTCCTATTGGCCTACTTAACCAGTCCTGAAGATGTCTGTAACCATAGAAGTCCCTTTCATCAGGCCACAGCCCTATAAGCTCTGGGGTGCATGCAATAACTGCATAACACTATAATACAAACAACTAGTTAGGTAGGAGTTCTAATCTCAGTCCTGGCAAATGTAAAAGTGTGCTTGTGTGTGTTCATGGGTTAAAGCTGTTGGGTCAACTCAAACCCAGTACACTTCCTATTGCCATATTTTAGCAGTCCTGCAGATATCAGTGACCTCAGAAGTCCCTCTCATCAGGTCTCAGCCTTATAAGCTCTGTGGCATGTGTGATAACTATGTAAAACTATAGGACAAATAGCTAGTTAAATAAGAATTCTAATCTCAGTCCTGACAAATGTAAAAGTGTGTGTGTGTGTGTGTGTGTGTGTGTGTGTGTGTGTGTGTGTGTGTGTGTGTGTGTGTGTGTGTGTGTGTGTGTGTGTGTGAGTGTGTTTGTGTTTATAAGTTAAAGCTTTTGGGGCAATTCAAACTCAGTACATTTCCCATTGCCCTACATTAGCAGTCCTGCAGATATCAGTCACCTTAGAAGTCCCACTCATCAGGCTTCAGCCCTATAAGCTCTGTGATGGGTGTGATAACTGTGTAATGCTATAGTACACATAACTAGTTAGGCAGGAATTCTAATCTCAGTCCAGACAAGTCTAAAAGGGTGTGTGTATGTTTATAAGTTAAAGTTTTTGCATCCATTCAAACCTAGTACACTTCCCATTGCCCTACTTTAGCAGTCCTGCAGATAACAGTCACCTTAGAAGTCTGCTTTGTCAGACCACAGCACTATAATCTCTGTGGCGCATGCGATAGCTGTGTAACATTATACTACAAATAATTAGTTAGATAGGAGTTCTAATCCCAGTTTTGGCAAATGTGTGCATATATGTGTATTATAAAGTATTTTGTGGCCTCTCTCACCCAGTACATCAACCATTGCCATACTTTACAGGGGCTGGTGATGTTCCTCACCTTAGAAATAACTTTGGACAAACTGCACTCTATAAACTCCGTGGTGCAGGCGATAAAAGCATAACACTATAGAAGCAATAAATAGATTGGTAGGGGTTCTAATCTCTGTCATGGCAAGTATGTGTGCAAGAACAGCATCCTTTCTGTGGGGGGGGGTTGTTATGTTTGTGTGAGAACCATATCCATTGGGGGGTAGGTTTTGCTACTTTTTGCAGCTGCCCACCCAGTACATGTCCCAGTGTTGACATCATAAGACCCATAGTTGTCATCCACTGTAGAGGGACCTGTAGACACTCTGCAGCCCTATAAGCATTGTGCCATGTGCAATCACTATGTGACAGTATGGAATAGATAACAAGATAGGCAGCCCATCTAATCCTTGGATATCACTCGCCACTCAGGAATCATACACAAACACACTAAGGTAGGCAGCAACACCTACATCAGAAGGTGGCCTGCAAACTGGCTCACAGATAGAACCCACAGTGTGAAAGCAGTGGACTCCATGTCAGACTGCTGAACACTCATGAGTAGAGTCCCACAGGTAGTGAACCTTGGTCCCCTCATGTGTGGGATCCACAACCTTGAGTACCAGCCCAATACGAAGCCGCCCTGGCTGACAATGTTTGCAGATGACTACAAGGAGGGTGTTGTTATTACCCCCCATGTGAGGTTGACATCCTTTCCCTTTTGGTACAGCATGGTTCCCATAAAGTAATACATTGATGGTAGTCCACTGAACCCCGATGTTGGTATAAGGGAACTGGGAACACAGGTTGACAGTGAGCTCTCTGTTGACCACCAGAGTGCCACTGTCTTCTGAAAGTCCTTCCATGTGTCGCTTCTTCTGACTAAGGGTGTTGAATCCAGCAAGTAAAAGGACAGTGTTTCCCTGCACTCTCCCCTCAGTATACCAATCAATGTGTACTATGGCCCATTTGCCATGTACACCACTGGACATCAGCAACGACAGGATAGGCTGCAAATGTAACTCACAAAGTGGATTTTAGGTACTACACACTTGCCCCATATGGACAGACTCCAACAACTCCAATGAATCTCTGTCTAATATTGGCTACTTAGGTGCGATATCTGCCTGACAGACAAAGCCATGTCTGACCCAATCCTGTCAGGAATGCTACATCCAAAGAAACCAATCTGTCCACGCAACATGACCCAGATACCTCAACCCCATCCTCACAATCAACAGGACATGCTGGAGGGACAGGTTCACAACCCAGAGACTGGCCATGTTATGGAATAGACATCACATACATGTCAAGCAAATCACATCACTGGCCCTCTTCAAGAGAAATCAGGAGGAGTAGATGGGGAATAGAATATGCACTGTGTGGATCACTACAGTGTGTATACCCAGTAGACACACTGGGAGGTATCATTAGGTGGCATGATGCCAGTTTATTCCCATGGGCTAGTCTTGTAAATCCTCCATGACCATTTGCTACGTGCACACCAATGAATCTTTGAACCTATAGATCTCAGTACTGTCAAATGTGTATGTGTGTGTGTGTGTGTGTGTGTGTGTGTGTGTGTGTGTGTGTGTGTGAGTGTGTGTGTGTGTGTGTGTGTGTGTGTGTGTGTGTGTGTGTGTGTCTGTGTGTGAATTATTGTGTATAAAAGTGTTTGTGAGTGTGTAAACATGTGGGTGAAAGTAGTTGGTGGCCCATGTCACCCAGTACCCTACCGTTTCCATACCTTACAAGTGCTGTAGATGTTATTCACTATGTAGGTACCTTGGGACACTCCTCAACCTATAAGTCTGTGGTGTGTGTGGTAACTGTATAACACTATAATACCAATAACTACATAGCTAGGAGTGCTAATATGAGTCCTGGCAAATGTGTGTGTGTGTGTGTGTGTGTGTGTGTGTGTGTGTGTGTGTGTTATTGTGTTCAAGTATGTGTATGTGTAGGTTACAGTATTTTGTGGCCTCTCTCACCCAGTAAACCTCCCATTGTCATAATTTCCGAGGCCTGGTGATGTCCCTCACCTTAGAAGTATCTTTGGACAGGTGTCACCCCATAACCTCCATGGTGCATGCAATAAGTGAGTAACAATAAATAGAGAGGTAGGGGATCTAATCTTAGTCCTGGCAAATGTGCGCGAGAGAAGAGTATCTTGTGTATGTTTAAGAACAGCATCCATTGGATTGGCATGGTTTCATATTTTATGCCATGGTATTCACAGTCCACATTCTTAGGTCTACTGTATGAGGTCCACTGTTCACATCAACAGTAGTGGTATCTGTATACACTCTCCAGCCCTATAAACCCTGTGCAACAGTGTGGAATACTATGGTATGAAAAGCAAAATAGGTTGGTCTGCTAATGTCAGTACTGGCAAGTGTGTGTGTGTGTGTGTGTGTGTGTGTGTGTGTGTGTGTGTGTGTGTGTGTGTGTGTGTGTGTGTGTGTGTGTGTGTGTGTGTGTGCATTGGTGTGTATAGCAGTGGCTGTGAGTGTGCAGACTTGTATGGGACAATATTATGAATACACTCACTCTCAGTACAGCCACCATTGCCATACCCCACAAGGCCATGTGATGTTATTCACCTTACAGGTACTGTGTAACACTCATCACTCTAGTAGTTCTGTGCCACCTGCAATAACCGCACAATAGTGTGGTACCACAACTTGATGGGTAGGGGTTCCAAACACAGCACTGGCAACTGTGATCCTGTGCATGCATGTGTGTGTGTGTGTGTGTGTGTGTGTGTGTGTGTGTGTGTGTGTGTGTGTGTGTGTGTGTGTGTGTGTGTGTGCGTGTGTGTGTGTGTGTGTGTGTGAACAGTATTCTTTGTGTGTTTGGTCGACACAATATCCCCTGGGGTTGAGGGTGTTAGCAATCTGAGGTGTGTTCCACCCACCACACTTACCATTGTCTACTCTACTAGAGCTGATGTCAACCACTATAGACTTAGATACAACCCCTCAGCCATATAAGCTGTGAGGCACATGCAAGAACTGTCACACACAGACCTGGGAAATGTGTCCAGATACAGCTGTACCTCAGCAATGACATGGTCAGTGTGTTACAACATTGCCATACCCCTCATTGGTGATGTCTGCACGGCCGCATCCTGCTGACACACAGACAACTGGAACACAAACAGAATACAGCATGTGAGAACAATTCGCTTAGTGTTACTAACACCATTAATGCGTCATGGCTGAAAAGGTACCTGCACATTCAGATGTGTACCCATTACAAATGCCAGATGACAGCACCTTACACAGCATTCAATAGCTACACTCTACTAAAGTCACCCTGTGCATCAGATCGATATTAGCATGAACCTGCATCAATGGTATGAATGGCATGGATGTGGCATAGGTATAATCATGTGCACAGGGTGTTGTGTGTGTAGGCCAGATGCCTAGGCTGGGCCATATGGTTGACATTGTGTGTGTGTTTGGGTGGTGTTCATTAAATGGGTTGTGCAGGGATGGCATGTGTGTGTGTGTGTGTGTGTGTGTGTGTGTGTGTGTGTGTGTGTGTGTGTGTGTGTGTGTGTGTGTGTGTGTGTGTGTGTAGGTGACTTGTCTGATGGTGATGTGTGTGTGTGTTTGTATGCACACAGTCTTGGCATGTGAGCACCCTACACAGGGGTATTTTGACAGCTGTGGGCTGTATATGTCAGGATGTACAGTTCACCATCTCTGGCCATGGACATGGGAACTGGGCCTCCCAATGATATCACTGGCATAACTAGGGCTGAGTTCAGGTGCAGTGCTACTCACCAATGGTGACTGCTGCCTGCTGGATCCATGTCCCTTTTGGGTCCAGCCAGGATCATGTGCCCATGGCCTGCTGCATTGTGATGTGGACAGCACACCCCCTTCAGTAGTGCTGGTGGTACTGCCAGTATGGGAACGTGATGGTGCACGGCCATGTAGACCCTCAGCTGATGATGGTGATGCCCTACATCCACATGGCTGCTGGCCATTGTCCACCAAAAGCTCAAGCACAGATATTCCACAGTCAAGCAGTGCCAAGGTCTCCACCCACCATCTATCCATGACCTCAGTATGCTCACAGATGGCTGCAGTGAGTTCATGAATATCACCACGGACACCAGGGATGTGCTCTTCCATGACCCTACATATATGTCCAGTGTTACATTCACTAGGTGGCTGTGCCTCCATGATGGCCTGAAACATGCATCTGGTGAATGTTGCTGTGGCACTTGCAACAGGGAGATGATGGGCTGCAATCCTCCTCTGAGCACCCCCGCCCATCTGCCTGTGTGGGACTTTGCCAGCACTCTGGCTATGTCTAGTGCCTGCACCCTCACTTGCCATAGTCACCACAGTAGCCTGTTCCATGCCACCACCCACCAACTGTCCATTATCTGTGACCACTGGTGACGGGGTATGTGTGTGCATTGTGACTGTGAGCGGGGATGGGGTTGGCAATAGTGAGATGTAAACCAATGCCACAGATTCAGACCCTGACAACCCCACCTGTGCCTCAATAAGAGCATCATCATGGTCAGAGTCTGCAGAGACACTGGCATCAGCATCAGAGCTGGAGGGACCGCAGCCACCATGTCCACCTGTGAGGGAAAAACAACATATGTAAATTATTGCCGACACTATAAGGTTTGCTGGTACACATTCACACACAGACACACACATACAGGTGAGGTGTCTCAAAGGCATTACACAGACCTCACATCAGCCGACTGGGGGCATTCATGACACACAATCAGACAATAGCATACACACTCTGGACAGACACTCAGCATCATACAGTGCAGCCCTGTCCATTTACTTTTAGTACTAATATACACCTCTGGGATATGTGAGTAATGTTAGAAGGTGATGGACCTTCACCTAGCACACACTGCACCCATGTAAATTATTGCTATTCACCTGTATAGCACTGTGGCTACTCCTACAGAACATACCTCCCAACTGTACAGGGTTTTGCTGAATGTCTACATGTGTGGCTCATATGTTTGGTCTGTTCCTCATAACTCCTGTGTTTGTCTGATACATTACTGGGTTGACCTGCAGATTGGTGCCACTAATTAATGTCCTAATTTGAGGTGCAGGCTGTATAACCTGCAGTGCATGTATATTAAAACTAAGCCGGTTACTCTAACAACTTCCCAAGCTACAGTGGATATAGTAAGTGTACACACACTTGTTAACATGCCAGGTTTTTTGTGATATATCACATGAGACCTCAGAAATCCGGTCATAATATTGCCATTATTTTGTATGACATATAACCTGTGCAATCCAACTGAAGAACAAACACATCAGTTATAGGTAACATATGGTAAATGAAATAGGTACAATAGGCCGGTTGCATGAGTGTGGACATCTTTATAGTAATACTCTGTTAAAGCACCTCTTGATTTAATCACAGCATGCAGGCTTCTTGGGAAGATGTCTATCAGCATGGCACATCTTGACTTGCAAGTGTTTGGACACTTTCTCTTGCAAAACTCCTCCAACTATATCAGATTGCGAGGGCATTACCTCTGCAATGCCTTCTTCAGGTCACCCTGCATATATCCTGTTGTATGTAGGTGTGGGCTCTGACTCGGCCAGTGCAGAAAGTTGCATGTGTTCTGGTGAAGCCATCCTTTGGTTGATTTGGATGTATGGTTTCGGCCATTGTTGTGTGAAAAGGTGGAATTCCTCACCATCCACAGCTATGTGGCAGACACCAGAAGGATTGGAGCCACAAGGGACCAGTGTTTGGAACTGCTCATAATTCCCTCTAACTTGGCTACAGCCCCAGTTTCAGCTTGTGAACAGCAACCCCAAAGCAGGACACTACCATCACCATGGTTCAGCATGGGGTGGTGCTGTTGTGGTGATGTGCAGTGATGTTATTCCGCCAAACACACCTTTCAGAATTGTGGCCAAAGAGTTCAACCATGGTCCCATATTACCATAACACATTTTTCCACTTGCTTTTTGGAGACCTGATGTATTGTTTTAAGACTTTCACCAGGACTGGATATTGTTTGGTGTGAGGAAATTCTGCCATCTTCCAACTCTACTCTATAGGCAGGACATATGGAGACCATGGAAGATTGTTGTGACATGTAGTACACACCCAGTACTTGCCAGAGATCCTGCTACTCCTTTACTGTTGCTGAAGGGCTCCTGGTAGCGTCTCTGACCAGTTTTGGTCTTGTATTCTCATAGACGTTGGTGGGATGTCCACTCCTTCACAATGTCACTGTAGCCCCATATTTCACCACCTTTTGATGACTGTCTGCATTGTGTTCCATAGTATGTGCAATGCTGTGTAAATGTTTTGGTACCCTTCTCCAGGCTGATGCATCTGAAACATGTGGTCCCTTAGCAACTTCATCAGCTGTATGCAAACCATGGCTGTTGTTGTAGCAGGCCACTGGGTATATGTTAGGATAATCCTGGTAGGACAACTGACCATCATTTGCTGTTGATCAAAGACTCTCTGTAATTGATGGCAGGTATGTACCCAATAAGATGTACTGCTGTATTTATATCAAAAGCTGCCTCAACACAGTAGTAGCTTCAGCCTGTGCACACATATGCATCTAGGTTGTTGTAGTACTGTTATGTGTCATTATTGTTCCCCTAACAGATTTGCTTGCTTTATAATTGAATTGTACAGATTATAGGTCACATGAAAGGTTGGCAGTATATTGAACTTGTCTATTGTGCTCTTATTTTTTATATCACAAATACCCGGCATTCTAATAGGTGTGTACACCATTTATATGCACTCTATACCATTAATTTATACAATATGACCATAGTTTTGGGCCTTTGCCCCCCCATTTGGTCAGTCTTTGCCCAGATGTCCTGCAATGACAGGTTGTGAGGTATGCTACAGATATGTGACATCTCCAGCAAATAGGCCGCTGTGGTGAACATTGTGATGCAATGCAGTAAACACCACCACAAATTAACATGCAGATATTGCCAAATGGCTGAGTGTAACAGTTGTGTGCATGGTCATATGCATTAACTTTAGCATGCTTGGGGTACTGGTGAGCCACAACAGGGAAATCCCATACTTACTTGCATCAGGCTGCTATCCCATGTGCAGACCAGTGGCACCTATGTAGTTGTGAGGGAGAGGCATTGTCAGCAGATTCACATTAGGCATTGGTACAAGATGAATGCTACATGTCTGCACAGGTATAGTACACACTATGATATTACACAATTTGCTGTCCTTCACAATAGATGTGCACTTATGTGCATTACTGAACCCCACCCACTAATCCATTTTGCACTGACATATGCATCTAGAGACTCTAGAAGACAGCTTAAATACTACCTCATTACATTTATGTGCACTTTGGCCTTACCTGGATGCTCCTCGCCTGTTGCCTGGGTGCCTTCTACCTCCATGACTGCTGTTTCCCGTGTTTGAGTTTATGTGGGGCTACTCCAAGGTTGGCAAGGAGCTCCTCTGTAGCTGTAAGTGGGGCCTGTGTGACTGGCCCTCCCCACCCGTAGCAGTATGGTCCCTCGCTACAGCAGCAGCCCTTTGCCGGGCATGATGTGTCAGGTCAGTTCTATGCCTGACCTGATCGTATGTGCATCCATGATGGCCCAAGATGTTCACTTTGTGAATGATCTCATCCCACGGGGCAGTCTGCTCCCAGAGATTTTGCCAGCTATGGTCAGAAAGGATAGCATAGTTTAAGATTACAGCTTCTGTGATAGCTGCTGTCTCTGCATTGGTGTAAGGCAGTTGCTGCTGTATGGCACGTGGAAGACATAAACAGGAAAACACATCACAGGACCTCAGACATTGCCCAGAGTTCTTTACAGACCCAGCACATGAATAGGGACTATCATTATCCACCACTTACAAACACATTATACCCCTGCACCTGGCAGCACTATATGGACATGCATTGTACTCCTGGTCCTGATGTGTCATGTTCCCCTCCATGAGGACGAGTACATTGCATAAACCACCATTCATCATTCACGGCTGTGTAGAGGGATGACAGTGGCCGTGTTCCTTGCAGTGGGATGTCAATGGTTCTCAGCCTTTGCTTAAATACAGTGTGTAATGGAGCTGGAAGCATATACCTGGGTTCATGTAGGATGCAGACAGGAATGTTATCAAGCCCCAAGGAGACTTGCTTTTGTTAACTTTGGTTAGGCAGTTTGCGCCTGATCCATGATGATGAGGGGAGGGGTGCGTGTGCTGTGCATATCCACCTATACTGACGGTGAGCCAGGGGGTGATGTATGCCCTAAACCTGTCTGTAGCTGGTTGGTTGTAGGTATGGTGTGTATGTATGTGCTGTGATTGACCACCATTACAAGGTGTGTTAGGTTGCTGTCTCTGAGACTGCAGACATATGTGAAGATGGCCTTGTGATCGCCTTAGTGGATGTGTCCAATTTGTTCTCATAGTTAGCCTTACAGTAATCCACCTGTGACCTACTATGCTCATTCAGACAAAGGTTGACATGCTGCCCAGTTGGTGCCTGCTCCTATTTTGCCCTGTACAGCCAATATAGCATCACATTATGTGTTTTGTGCATAGCTGCTGTCCAGCAAAGGGGTTTACTCTACTTTGATGGAGACAGCTTTTACAAGTAACGTATTACTGAGGCCACACAGTTATGTGTGTGGTCATATATCTGTTTGTAGTAGGCATAGACACAAGGTCAGAACACAGTTGGCCACGTCTACAATTTCAATGTGATTCTCAAGCTTATTATACTACCCATGTCTGTGTCTGGGCAATGCCACAACGAGTAGCTGTAGAAGTGTAACTCTGTTGGATGCACAGAAACTAAGGTTACACACGTGTACAACATGTACAGATTATTCACCTGACATTTTACATCCCATGTCAGTTGTTATAAAGTAGCCAGGTACACCTACCCATACATACATATGAACAGGTAATACCTGCTGTACATGTCAGTATGGCACACTGTAATTACAGTCTGACTGCTCAGTCAGTCATGTCAACCTGTTAGAGCAGGACATCTGGAGGACACTGCACATATATGGTGGGCTCTGGGCCACAATTAGTGACACTTTCTTCATATTGCTGTAACACATATATGTCATTTGATAGTGCAGTAGCCTTTGCATTCACAGACATGCTCTGGAGGATGCCTGATGCTCATATGGCAGGCAGAGAGGAGAATGGATAGGGGGTGTGGCAGTGAGGGTAGGAAATGTTAATGTTGTTAGTATGACTGGTATGGGGACAGAGCTAGCTGATATGTTGGACAGAGGAAAGGTGGATATATTGTGTGTGCCAGAGACCAGATGGAAGGGATGTACAGCTGTGTGTATCAGAGTCAGGTACAAATAGTTCTATCATGCTGTGTATGGGAGGGGAACTGATGTAGGGTTTAACTTGAAGGAGCATTATGCCAAGAGTGTTTGTGGAGGTGATAAGAGCATCAGGTAGAGTGATGTTTAGGAGGCTGGGAATCGATGGTGTAATAATGACAGTTGTTAGTGCATATGCTTCGCTAATTGCATGTGTGATGGATGAGACAGACGTACTTTGGTGTGGTTGGATGAAGGGGTGATGAGTGTAGCCCAGGGTGAGAGAGTGGTGATTGGAGCAGATTTCAATTGGCATGTTGATGAACATTTGATTTATACTTGATAAAGCTCGGTATTGCACCGAGCGAAAGCGCTTGTTTTAGTGTGGTGGCTTCCAATAAAGGATTTATTTACAGTCTTGTTTGGCGCTTCGTCCTCGGGTCGTGAATTCTTCTTTTTTATGGAATGTTGATGAAGGGGACAGAGGGGATGCAGAAGGGATGGATAGATATGGTGTTAAGCAAAGGAATGCAGAAGATGAGATGGTGGTGGAGTTTGCAACAGAGGTTGGACATGGCTGTGGTGAATACATAGTTTTACAAGACCGAGGGGCATAGGGTGACATACAAGAGTGGAAGAAGATGCACACAGGGGGATTATCTCCTATGCAGGTGGGCCTGTTTGAAGCATAGGGTGACATACAAGAGTGGAAGAAGATGCACACAGGGGGATTATCTCCTATGCAGGTGGGCCTGTTTGAAGGGGATTGGTAACTGTAAAGTGGTGACAGAGGAAAGTGTAGTTAGGCAGCATGAAATGTTGGTCTGTGGGATGACATTGGTGATCAAGAAGAGGGGGTAGGAGTTTGAGGACAGAACCACAGAACAAATGGTGGATATTGAGAAAGGGTGATTGTGAAGTTGAGTTCAGGAAGAGTTAAGACAGGCAGTGGGTGGCAGTGAAGACTTAGCAAATATCTGGGTAACTACATCCCAGCTTGTCAGGGAGATGAGTAGAACGGGATTTGGTGTGACATCTGAACAGAGGAAGGAGGACAAGGAGACATGGTGGTGGCATGAGGAAGTACAGAGAAAGAGGTTGGCCAAGGAGAAGTGGGATTGTCAGACAGATGCAGAAAGTAGACAGGTGTGTAGGGAGATGGAGTGCATGGCAAAGAGAGTGATGACAAAGGCTGAGGATGGGGCACCTGAAGGGTTGTATGTAAGGTTGGACACCAAGGATGGAAAATAGGACCTGCACCAATTGGCTAAACAGAGACACATAGCTAGGAAGGATGTGCAGCAAATAAGGCTGATAAAGGATAATGGTGGAAGTGAACTCACTAGCAAGGAGAGTGTGTCGAGCAGGTGGAAACAGTACTTTGATGGGCTGTTGAATGAAGAGAATGAGAGAGAGAGAGAGAATGTTGGATTATGTGGGTATGGTGAATCAGGACATGCAATAGATTATCAAGGGGGAAGTAAGGATAGCTATGAAGAGCTTTAAGAATGGAAAGGCTATTAGTCCAGATGACATACCTGTGGAAGCATGGAGATGTTTAGGACAAATGGCAGTGGTCTTTGTAACCGGATTGTTTACTGTAATCTTGGAAAGTGAGAGGATGCATGAGGAGTGGATAAAATGTGTTTCGGTACTGATTATGAGAATAAGGATGATGTGCAGAGCTGCAGTAACTAGAGGGATAACATTGATCAGTCACAACATGAGGTAATTGTAAAAGGTGGTGGAAGCTAGGTTAAGAAGGGAGGTGAGGATTACTGATCAGTAGTATGTTGTCATGCAAGGAAAGAGCAGTACAGTTGAGATGTTTGCTCTGAGACTGTTGATGGGGGCATACAGAGAAGGTCAGAAGTAGCTGTGTTGTGTCTTTGTGGACTTAGAGACAGCATATGATAGGATGCCTATGGAGGAGTTGTGGTATTGTACAAGGAGTTCATGAGTGGAGGAGGAATCCATAAGAATACAGGATATGTACAAGGCTAGTGTGACAGTGGTAAGTTGTGCATTGGGAGTGACAGGTGCATTTAAGGTAGAGGTAGGAGTACAGCAGAGATCAGCTATGAACCCTTTCTTATTTGCAGTGGCGATGGACAGCTTGACAGACGTGATCAGACAGGAGTCACTGCAGACTGTGCTGTTTGCAAATGACATTGTGGTCTGTAGTGAGAGCAGGGAACAGGTTGAGGAGACCCTGGAGAGATGGAGGTATGGTCTAGGGAGGGGAAGAATGATGGACAGCAGGACTAAGACAGATATACAGACTCACACTCATTATATATAAATAAAAAAAAAAAAAAAAAAAAAAATATATATATATATATATATATATATATATATATATATATATATATATATATATATATATATATATACATTTGCAAGCGGGTGTGAAATGGGCAGTTATGTCTGGTGTGAAATCCATGTTGGGATTACATTGTCCTTGTTTGTGAAGTTGAGACTGGTAATGTTGGGGAAGTGTAGTAGGTATATTTGGGTAGGTAGGTTGGGTTGGAAGACAGACAAGACAGCATACAGGGGCGGTATATGACACATGTTGGGGGTAAACACCTTGGATGGTGAGTGGTGTTTGGAAAGTGGAAGCCCATGAGTCCCCAAATGGAAACAATGGGACCAAGGTCCTCACCCATGGGCAGTCACAACTGCACCTTCACGGTCTTGAAGGTGCCTGGGCAGGGGGCTGAGCAGGAGGAGCATGCAGACCCTGTAATTGTGTCCCAAGGCCCTGAAAGTATTGTAGCACATCCACCAAGTCTCTGTGGAGCACCCTATGCACCAGACCCTGGACCTGACTTCAGGTGACAGGATCCTTTCTGTGTGTGCTCCCGGGGGGGACAAACACCATCCCCTGAGGTGGTTCCAACTGAAGGTAGTGCAGGACCAGCAGATGATGAGGTCCCAGGGTGGGTTCCAGATATGCTGTGGCCTGGTAACATGGCCAGATGAGGTGGGAGAGGTGGTTCTGCTAGGAACTGGCTTCCCAAACATGCTATTGTGTCACAGTTATAGAACATATGTGGGTAGTAATAGTCCACGCATTCCAGGATTATGTCTAACAGGATGCATAAACTAAGAAAAATGAAAGTATCCAAACCCAGAAAAAGCTGAATGGAGTAAATAACCAACAGCACTGCACCAAAAATAAAAATCCAGTAGTTTTATTCCACCAGGATAAGAGTTTAGTGCTTTTGTCAAAAGTACATAAAATTGACTTCTTCAGAACTACATGACACACATAATGCTGATTTAAATAGCCTGCCCTACTCAACTATTATAACTCAACATAATGGTGGGACAAATGACCTACAGTAGGAACATGTCTGAAACATCACCCTTATACAGTGTTACAACAGTGTACATACCACTATTACAATGACAACTTTTACAGATCTACAGCATATCACAATACAGCATTCCACAACCCTTACAACTTGTAATGTGGTCCTAACATGAGCTATGAATGTATAATATGGAATCCTATGTTAGGACAGCAAATATGGGGAATACATACCTTAACAAACACTGGAAGCATATGTGTGCATACACACCAAATATATTGTGGAAGCAACTTTTGAGGTACTGACAACATTCACTTTTCATGAGTATGCACCTTCCAGCAAGTACAAGTCCTCAATTTCACACCAAGAAATGGTCTGCTGTCTAAGACGTATGTCCATCACATTTGCCCACTCACCTGCAACAGAGGCAGCCATAGCTTGCGCATATCTTACAAGCCATGGAATGGATCCCATACCCAACATGTAGCACGCAGGAGTGGCACATGTAGCCTTACCTCTCCATTTTATATAACATTGCAAACAGTGCAGATAGTGATGTATGTGTCGAGGATGCATGGGACAATATTAATGTAGAAAATAAACAGATGGCCATCCAAGCCAGATGACGACACATGTTACAAACTGGTTATGGAGGCTGCCTAGTAACGTGCCACAACACTGAGGGAGTTTCAGGAATGTCTAGCAAGTACTGGCTGTACAGTACCTGTGTCAACAATCGTCTGGACTCTGCATAAGTGTGGCCCATGGGTTAGGGTAATCAGATGGGACAGTTGTTCCACAGGAAACATCAGCCAGGGTTCGCTACAGGTAGCATATGCATAACATCAAAAGTCCCCCAAAGGCATGTGTTGCAATGTGTAATGGTGTAGCAAGACCAAGTTTGAAACCTACAGACAGTATCAATTAAGATACGTGTGCTGCACAAGCAACACCTCACACCACCTCAGGCCCACCATTCTCATCTGTACCTTGCTGGTGCCAGTGTACACCTGTATGTTAGTCATTCATTATCAGGGACTAGGCCGGTACACATGGTGTTCTGAATTTGGGACACTGCAAAGTGACACTCATGTGTAGCCCAGAGTTGTCAAGTATCTGCAAAAAGGCTGAGAATGGGGAGGGGTGTCATCCTGAAACACAATAGTGGACTGAAGCAGACTTCCAAAGCTCACTAAGAATGGCTGTGTCTGCACACAGCCAAGGTCATGAATTGTGGCAGACATAACCCTGACTCCACAGCAATAGTGAAGGCACTGGGTGACCTCCAGGGGCTGTGCACATGAGTTGACCTTGCAATCTTGCAGAGTTGGGGACATTTGTAGGGCAGAATGACCAAATACTGGAAAAGTACAGATGGCCCATGCTAGTATACCCCTTCCAGGAATAGTGACTGCTGTAGTACATGTAACAGTTGGTGCAACAAAACATCATGTTAAGGGTGTGCACACATATGCACCCTCAGATTGTATGCATCTCAATCAGCATCTGCTCAACTAACACATTTGTCTGATACTGCATTTCATTGCACAGGAAATATGTCACATATCAGGTTCGTGTAACGTTAACATATGCAGTGCTGTGGCCCCATGGCATATCAGGGAAGAGGGTGTCATGTCAATAAGGGTGAGTACACTCCTTACAGCCACAGTAAAGTTTGAAGGTTGTCAGTTTAATGGTATTTTATTGGTCATACATGCACCTCTGATGATGAGATCTGTAAATCAGACATTGGGCATTCACTACTGACATCTGTTCACATATCATCCTAGGTATGTGTCGGACAAACACATAGGAGCTGTGAGCAGCAGAGCAAACATAACTGATACACATATACACATGCAGCAATGTGTACACCTTTGAGGTATAGTGCATAGTACATGACAGGGTGCTGAACAGGTGCACAACAATACTGTGTACATGGGTGCAGTGTGTTCCAGGGGAAGGAGCATCACCTAGTAACACAACCCATGCATCACAGAGATGCATAATGTCAGTAACAGGGATTGACTATAACTGCAGTTCATACTGTTTAGATGCCATATGTCATGCATGTTGACAGATGGGTAATGAGAAGTCTGTTTGTAATATCTTTGTGCAACCTCACCTGCAATTGTGTGTGTGTGTGTGTGTGTGTGTGTGTGTGTGTGTGTGTGTGTGTGTGTGTGTGTGTGTGTGTGTGTGCGTGTACAGTTAAGCAATGACATATAGGTCTTAAGGTGCATATCTTGTTTTCCCCTCACAGGTGGCGAGGTGGGTCAGGGTCCCTTCTGCATGCAAACTGATGTTAGTATCCATACTGACACTGACAATGATGATAGGTGTGTTGAGGCACAGGGAGGGTTATCAGTGGCTGAAGCTGTGCCATCGTTTGACATCCCACTGTTATCTACCCCATCCCCACGCACAGTCACATCACCTATACATACCACATCACCAGTGGCCATATATGAGGGACAGCTGGCAGGTGGTGTCATGGGACAGGACAGTGTGGTGTCTATGGCACATGTGTCTGGACACAGCAGCCATAGCCAGATGGCCAGCATGGTACCATGCAGGCAGATGTACAGGGGTGCTCATAGGAGGGCTGCTGGTCATCATGCCCCTGGCAGAAGTGCCAGATCTGGTGTCACCAGAAGCATGTTTCAGGCCATCATGGAGGAGCGGGCACATATGGAACTGTATACCAGACAGAGGGCTACTCATTCTGCTGTTATTGAAAACATCCGTGATCTTGCAGGAGCTCACCGTTATTTTATAGAGGTCCTGGATAGATGGTTGGGTGAGATGGTGAGAATTCTCGACCATGGAATGTCTGTGCTTGAGCATATGGCGGAAGTAGTTCAACAGCCACGTGGATGTAGGCCAGCAACGCCAACAGGTGGAGGTTGATGTGGACATGCAAAAAGTCAGAGCCGCTCCTGTAGTGGCAATAACAGCCCCAGCATGGCAGGGGGGGTGCTGTCCACATCACAACACAGCAGGCCATGTGCACATAGCCCTGGCTGGTCCCAAGAGGGACCCAGATCTAGTGGACATATGTCATCACCAGAGGAGAATACCATATCATGGCTTGTACCTGGTGGTGCCCGTGGAACCCCTGGCAGGAACAGTTCTTGTGTCTGTAGCTGGAGAGGGTGAACTGCACACCCTGCAGGTACAGTCTGCAGCTCTCCAACAACCCCCTGTACAAGGCAGCTACATGATAGAACTGTGTGAATGCATACACACACACATCACCAACACAGTTAGGGCCACCCCATACCTACACACACCACATCTGCACAGCCCAATTAATAACAAAACCCCCTAACACACACACATGATGTCAAATGAATGGCTCAGCCTAGGTCTCTGGCAAACCCACAACACTCCCTGTGCATATGATGGTACCTGTGCCACATCCCTGTCATCCATAGCATCGATGCAGGGACAGGCTAATATGGTTCTGAAGCACAGGGTGACTGTACTATGGTGTACCAATGTAATGCTATGTAACATGTTTTCAGCACTAAAGTTTAATGCTTACTTGTCAGGATGTGTAGCTGTCAAGCCATGATACATTATAGCTGTTATTAACAATGAGTGATTCTGGTCTCCGTAATGTATTCCTTTTGTGTTGTAGGTGTCTATGTGTCAGACGGATGTAGGTCTGCTGTTGTTTCCTACAAGGGGTTTGTCACTGTGGTGACACTTTGACTGTGCCATATCCTGGGTACAGCTGAACACAAGTCACAGGACTGTATAACAGTTACTGCATGTGCCACATGCCTGATAAGTCTGAGGGGTGTATACATGTGAGTGCATGGTGGCTGATGCCAGCAGCCCTTCTACAGTGGACACTGGTAAGTGTACTGGGGGTACACACCACATGTTTGTGTATATAACACACACACACACACACACACACAAAGGCTTTGGTGTTGATGCAATTCACAGAGAATACTGTACACATGGATGTATGTACTTTTTCAAGGAACCCATTTTAGCCTATGTAATTCCACCAAGACAGAATATGCACAACATCACATTGGGAAATAAGCAGTCTGCTAGTTTAATGTCATTGATGATGGTACTGGCAGGGTATATGACCCCTTTCCCAATGTAGTGGAATCCTCAACTTGGTAAACATAGGTCTGCTGGTGTAAGTGGCACAGCCCTACCCTTTGGAGGGTGTCGGGTGGTGTAGAACCGCAGATAGTGTGATTGACAACTACTTAACCTGTTAACATGAACTGTATGGTATTACAGCTAACTAACTGGGGGGATACACTCAACAATAACCGCAATGATGGTGGCTGTGTCCACAAGATCCACACCCAGCTATATATACCAAACTCCAGTATTGCTGTACAGATATACAGTCAGGAAGAGGGCATTTACACATCTGCTACTAGTTTTGATGGAATGAATTTCCACAAGATGACACCTGTGAAATATTAGCATTTGCCAGTCAGTTCTCAGAAAGATGACCTCCTGGAACATGTATATTTTGCAAATTAATATAGATCCCTTCACATGCACACACACTCTTACTTGGCAGCACTGGGACTATAACCCCCTACCTAGGTACTTAGTACTACTAAAGTGTGTGGCCTTAATTGCACACACCACACAGCTTTTAGGTTGAGGTGTGTTCCAGGTTACATGTTAAGTGAAGAACATCACCAGGCCTTGTACAGTATGGTAATGGGGGATGTACTGGTTGTTTATGAAAAATACATACTGTCCTATACACATTGACAAACACATAACAGTCATACACACATCTGATAGACCTGGTTTTATCAATGCTAATGACCTTGTCAGTGTTTTCATTCTGGTACAGATAAGTTGTACACAGCACATGCATCATTGGGCTGGATACTGCAATCAGTTACCTGTATGGTTGATGGTGACAGTGGTCCCTATACAGTGGACCTTGTGACATGTACTGGGGGTACCATTGTGTAAAGACAGTATACCCAGCACTCACACCCCACATTGGATATTGTACTCACTGAAACCCATGATAATACTCTGACATACCCACCATCACACATTGACCAGCACTGCAATATAACTCTTTGTCTATCCCAAAAGTGCTGCTACGGGGATATGCATCTATTGCACATGCCACAGGGATAGTAGGGTGATGCTTTGTCATAGCTCTCCTATGGTCAGCAACATCACTATCCCTTATACTGTGTGGTACGGTGTATTGTATTAGGAGAATGTGGCCTCAGAATGCTGTATCCTACAAATATACACACTTGCACACATACACACACTTGCCAGGACTCAGAGAGTAATTGATGCCTATCTACCCATTTGTACAACAGTGTTGTGCTAGTACTGCAAGCTCCAGGTAGCCCATAGGGTGAAAAGTGTGACAAGGTACATGTAATGTCCATTACAGCAGCAGCCATATCTAACTATGGCAATGGGGGGTGCATTGGATGTGAAAGGCCTCAGGGCATTATCAACTACAGGTTTACAAATACACATACACTGTTATTCTCAGTAATGCACACTGACACATTTGTCAGTACTGGGGTCCATAGATTCAGGTGTTCATAGGTGTGCACCAGGATATTGTCCATGAAGAGATGGGAGGAGTAGGGGATGTGGGTACAGTGGTCTCATGCCACCTGCCATTTGCCAGCAGGCCATATATCAACTGATGCTACCGGAGTGATCCTTAGGGTGAGAGTTAAATGCAACATCCAATCATCTGGTTGCCTCTTGCAGAGGGCCAATGAGGTGCTCCAATTGACATGTATGCAACATGTATTACATAACATTAGTCAGTGTCTGTCTTGGAGACCTGTACCCAAGCATGTTCGGTTGACTGTGGTAGTGTAGTTGAGGTATCCATGGCATGTGATGCATACAGGGTGGGGCTTCCTAGCTGTGGCATTCATAACACAGCTGGGCAGACATGTCAGTGTCACTCAAGCATAGATTGCCTGTAAGCAGCCAAGATGGATACCTGGCATCTGCACATCTGTACAAAGGACAGACAGACATCAGCTAGCCAACTGGTTATGCATTAGGATGAATGTGTTGACAAATAGATGTCTGACACTGATAGGTATGTCATTATTACATGACAGCAGCCATCAATGACATGTCCGATACACACTGTAGTCCACAGTTAATATCCACATGTCAGATCAATATCCAGTAAGAAATATTTAATGACACACAGCTCACACACCAAGAACACGACAGTAAGGACTCAAAGTCCATCTTTGCATGCAGGGGTGTTTGGTTCCAGTACTAGAATTTGCAATCTACTCTTACTTGAGAAAGCACTGTCAGCAGTAGTAATGTAATGATACACTACATGCCAGTGTGACTGCATATAACCTGGGATACTACCCATGTGTGTAACACATTCAAATGGAAAAGAGTGTTGTACAAGCCATATATACTCAGGTGTCTCAGACAGTAGACTCACACCGATTGCTACTGTAATGACAGCATGTTATGTGCATGGAATTAAATACACTTATTAAAGATGTCATTACCCTGCTATTTTATCAGACTGGAATGTGATCACTGGTTAGCAGGGCTGAGCCTCGCTTAGCAGGTTTCAGCATTGCTGCAATATAAATGCTAAGCAGATTTGCGCACTGGTAAGCGAAGCCTACACGGTGTAAGCGCCTTTTCATTTAACTGTAGGTTAGCAGTGCTTACCGTCGGGCAAACCTGCACAAACCCACTTAAAGCTGCTCAAAACTGCTTTAAACCACTCTGTATCCAACAGTCCTTGTTCTGCCAAGCAAAAAACTAAACAGCTCTTGCAGGTCTTGAATCCAGGACCCTGTATACTATAGTTACAGCAGTTAACCACTAAGCCATCACAGCTGTGAAAATGTTTGCTGTTTTTTCCAATATATCTGTCAGTAGACATACTGAATAGTATTTAACTACTGCTTTGACTTCTACAATTGTGTAATACTTGTTAGTGATATTAGTGTTGAATCAATACGTTGTTGTTGTATATAAATATACACATATCAGATAAATACAGTGTGATACATTTGGGAAGGTATATGCAACAGTAATGTTTACACATAACAAGGATTATATATATATATATATATATATATATATATATATATGTATATATATATATATATATATATATATATATATATATATATATCTATACATATATATCTATATATATATATATATATATATATATATATATATATATATATATATATATATATATATATATGTATTGCATCTTTCACTGAATCCCAATTTGGTGAGCATACTTGTGTGAAAGTGCTGTTCACCGAAGCAGCACTTTCGTGTAAGTATGCTTGTTGTTCCAGTTGTACTACTGTGCGGTAAGGGGAAATTCCCTTTTCCCCACTGTAGTGCGACCTTGGAGTGAGAATATTAAAGTAGGTGGTGTGTGGGGGGCACAGCCCCCACATCAGGGAGGCCATTCATTCAAGTAGATTTTGTGTGTGTTTTTTTAACATACTTTAATGAAAGCGCTTTTACGATGAAAGCGCTTTCATTAAAGTGTTTTCGGTGGTAATGGATTCAGGCATTTGATCTTTAGATCAAAAGTCCTAGATCTATGTAACATCAGATAGAACAGGACCAAGAACAATGACATCTACCACAGTCTCTACACAGGCCAAGGTACATATTCACAATACACACTCTGTCAACAATCATCATAAGCACACAGACCTCATTACTGTACACACTACAACAGAATGTCCAGGTTTTGTCCTTAAATATAAGGCCTACTAAACATAACATGCCTAGCAGTCTATCTCACTGGCTTGTTATCAGGTATGATGTCAGTAAATAATGATATACTGAACATATGTACCTCTTACTGCATGACATATGTACAAAGGTTGACAGACTTTTGGCTGGAGGTACAAACACAGGGCCAATATTGACATGCTGCTGTGATAAACCCATACATTTACTGGTGTAACAGGGTTTCTTGTGACATATGTCTTCTGAGGGATATGAAGTCAGTATCTCACATGGTTGTCACCATGTACTGACTGCATTCCTCAAAATATGCTACTGCATTTCTAAAGATAGGAAATGTGTGAGTAACACAACACATGTAAGACACCAAACACTGACCAGTCTGCATATAGTCCTACAGGTTAGAGTTTCCCCAACCACATAACACTGTCATGACAGATATGAAATCATATAGAACACAGAAACCCTGTTAAACCAACATTACTTCAAATGTAGAAGAGCAATACATCTGTCCTCGTGTCTGAAACGTCCCCCTCCTGTTTGTTGGCCTGTCCCACAGTGTATGTTGTAAGAGGTATATCCAATACCCTCTGTGATGCTGTTTGTCAAACACCCACATGAAGTCCTGCTCACAGTGAAGTGCTTAGTTATAGGATTGTGTTTCCATACAATTGGCTATAGGAATGATACCACATCTGTTGTACATGCAATCAGCTAGTGGGGGACTGCAATTCATGCACAGGCCATCAGCTGATCATGAGTATCACTTGCAAAACTCAAGCTGCAGACTAAGCAAAGCAGGTGTACTTTTTCACATCCACCAGACAGGAAGTGCGAGAGACAGACAGAGACTAAGAAAGGAAGGTAGTAGGAGAGTAAGAGCCAAGCATGCTCGTGTATGATCCATGAGTGAAGAGTGGTATCCGGGCATTATGACGGTTGCCTATATTGTGTATAAATCCATACTGTCACATGCTAATTGCACATGGCTTTACACATTTATGGCTGAGGATTGTCGACTAGAATCTCTACAATGTTTGGAAAATGTTGGCCTTGTAATGTTGACAATGGGACATGTAGCTCCTCAATATAATGATGTGGCAATACCCACATTGCAATGGACCCTGTCATTGCATAATCACCCCAACACCCACACAGGACAATGGTAACACACACTTACCAGTATTGAGTCTCAAACCCCTACCTGACTATGCATTGCTATTACATTGTTACGCAGTTATTGCATGCACCACGCAGCTTACATGTTGGAGAGCTATCCATAGGTATCTTTGAAGGTGAGTGACATCAGCAACAGTGATAAAGGAGGGATAAGGGAAGTGTAGTACATGAGACTGTCTAGAAAAGCAGGTGTCAAGGAAGACACAACCAAACTATCTCAGGGAATAACACACATCATCACAGTTGGCAGGGTTAGGATTAGAACTCCTACTTAACTAGCTTGCTACACTAGAGTATTATGCAGTTATCACATGCACCATACAGCTTATCAGGCTGATACCATGGTCAAAGGGTTATTTCAAGGTTACTGACATCAGAAGGCATGCTACAGTAGGGCAATGGGAGGTGTAGTGAGTGTGAATGGCTTCAAAATCATTAACCCCCCTCCCACACACACACACACACACACACACACACACACACACACACACACACACACATTTGCCAGTACTGACATGCATGGGTTCATTGCTTCACAGGTGTGTAGTAGCTGACTGTGCCCGAAGGCTGTACAAGGCTAGGCAAAGGGAATACTTTGGCATCAGGCCACATGACAATGGTCTCCAGTGTGGCTCAGGGGTGTAGTACCTGGATTGGCCCAAACAGGTGGGTATTGTATTCATCATCCAATCATCTGGGTTACTATTGTGGGTGGCCAGTGCTGTGCAATGCTTGCCATGTATGTGATCTATATCATATAGCATGGACAATGTCTCAGTTGTGCACATGTCACACATGCATGTTCTGTGACATCTGGAAGTGTACCTGGGGTCTTTGGGGCATGCTGTGTGGACAGATTGTCATCATCTGATGTGGAATTCCTGACCTCATGTGGTGAGACCTGGCTATGGAACTGAAGCTGTGCCTGCACCTACATTGACAGCATGATAGAAGTATTCAGTGGAGTTAGTGGTGTCTGTCCATACAGGGCATGTGTATAAGGCATGGTATTCCTTTTGTGGCTTACATTTGCAAACTCTACAGTTATTGCAGGTGTCCAGTGGGGAACATAGCAAAGGACCACTGTAAGCAATTATTTACCTATTGTAGGGATGGAAATGGGTGTCATGTCATTTTACTTGCTGGATAACACACACTCAGTCAGGAGATGTTACACAACACAGTACATTCTGATGTCAGTGGCAGTGTTGTGGTCAACAGGCATGTAGTCCACTGCAGTCACACCGTGGTCACTATCTGTGGGCAATATGCAGGGAACTACCAATTTATTTATTTATTTATTTTACATTTATTTTACATTTGTTGACCGGGCTAGTCTAACTGGATTTATGTCCATTTTCAGTAGAGGCCCGGGGAGAAAAGCTCCAAGCATGAACAGTAAAACACAGTTAACAATATATAACAATATATAACTAGGACATGTAAGAAAACAGTACAGTGGTAGCATTTGTTAAAAGCAAAAATATAGTAATGTAATTATAGAATCTAGACATTATGCTAAAAGTTTATTTAAGTAAAGCATGGCAGATGTACTAAACACAAAGTGGGTATGAGCACATCAGAGTAAAGTCATTATAATTTTTTCTCTTACTATGAAAAAAAAAAAAGCATGATTAGGAGGCCTAGGTTAGAGGCCTAAGTTAGAGGGGTGGGGAAAAGGGTAAGAGTAGGAGGGGAAATAGATTTTTGTCTGGGTTAGCACAGGGACAAAGCCACTGAGTTTTAAGATGTTCTTTAATATGTTTTTTGAATGGAGATGTAGACGGTAGGTTAGATATTTCAGGAGGGAGCTGATTCCAGTTTTTGCCTGTAGTGTTTGAAAAAAGTGAGTCACCAGCTTTATTGTTAGATTTAATCGAGGAGACCAGGAGTTTATTAGCAGAACGTAGTGTAGCTAGATTTTTGTATGGTGAAATCAGATTAGTGAGGATATGGGTATTATTGGGGTGGTATAGGATCTTTTGAGTGATAAGTAACTGTTGATAGAGTATGTGGTTCTGCAATTCTAGCCATCCTAGTTGTTTGAGGTTAAGACAGTGGTGAGTTTTAAAGGGTGTACATGTAATGAATCTAGCTATGCTATTATAACAGGTGGAAAGTTTGGAGATGTTATTCTTAGATAGGTTAGTATATATAGCAGAGGCATAGAAAAGGGTAGAAATGAGGTGGGTCTGGGCAATAGGTTTCCTGGCTGTGGGGGTAAGGAAGGGTTTGATTCTATAGAGAGTACCAAGTTTTTTGTTAACAGATTTTATGGTGGTGTTAATATGATCATCATAGTTAAGACGGTTGTCAATTGTAACACCTAGTAGGCGGGTGGTAGTATCCGGGGTAATGTTAGTAGCATTGTTAGAGGTTATAGAGAAGAATGGTGTGGAAGATTTGTGAGTTGGAGTAAAAAGCAGTATTTTTGTTTTTTTGGGATTAAGGAGGAGGCAATGTTTCATAAACCAGTTTTCCACGTTTTGGAAGACAGTTTGGGTGTGGGACTGGAGGGAGGCTATGTTCTTAGCAGTACAGATTAAGGTTGAGTCATCTGCATATTGAATGCAGGTGGCTTGAGGTATGTCCATGTGGAGGTCGTTAATAAATATGGAGAAAAGAAGGGGACCTAAGATAGAGCCTTGTGGGACTCCAATATTTACTAGGAGTAATGAAGACAGATTATTATCCCAAAGTACTGCTTGTTGTCTGTTTTGAAGATGACACCTAAACCATTGTAATGCTAGTGGATCAAGAGAATGGTATTTTAGTTTGTCTAGAAGTAAGTTATGGTTAACCATATCAAAGGCTTTTGACAGGTCAATAAATAGGGCAGAAGAAAAGGAGTTATTGTTACGATTTTTATTTATAGAGTCAGTGAAGGATAGAAGGGCAGTCGTTATGCTGTGGAATGGTCTAAAGCCATGTTGGCAGTTGGCTAGTTGGTTATTTTGTAGAAGGTGGTTGAGTAGTTGTTTATGAATACATCTTTCCATTATCTTAGCCAATGGGGAGAGTAAGGCAATAGGGCGAAAGTTTGAAAGCTCTATAGAAGATCCACCTTTGTGTAGTGGGATAATGTGAGATACTTTCCAAATGGAAACAGGGAATATACTGGTTGTTGCCTAGCCAAGTGTGTTTGTGTATGAGACATGGGTGGAGAGTATTTTCTGAATAATAGAAGGGTTGCCTATATTGTTCACCAATCTTAATGTCACATGTAGGGCTATGGATTGTCTATAACAGCCTCTCTTCTGTTTGACATCTGTTGTCCTTGTAAGGTGGACATTTTGACATATAACAGGTTCTCAATATAATAAATTAACAAAACCCTCCCCACAATGAATCTTGTCATTACACAATCACAGCAACTTCCACGCAGGTTACTGATGACAAACACATACATACACTTGCCAGTACTGAGATTCAAACCCCTAGCTAGCTATGTATTGTTGCTACAGTGTACTGCATTTATTGCATGGGCCACGGTGATTATTGGATGGGTGTTGTCCTAAGGTACTTCTAAGGTGAGGAACATCACCAGGCATTGTAAATACTGGGATTGGGTGATGTAGTGGGTGAGAGATCCCAAACAAGTTTATCCAAATAACACATTTACATTTGTCAGGGGTGAGGTTCAAACATCTAACTACCTTTATGGACCATTATGTTACACATTTACCGTATGCACCACTAACGTGATATGGTACAGGTTTCACAACAGATACTTGTAAGGTGGATGATATCTGCAGGACTGCTAAAGTCAGGCTCTGAGATGTGTACTGGCTGTAAACAGGCACAAACCTTTGAGGTACAAACACGCAAACACTTGGCACAGATGATAATCAAACCCATAGCTGTGTAGTAACTGGTACTCCATTGTTCCGCAATGGCCTCAAAAGCATTACTCTATACACACACACTGAGTTCCACAGATGCCATGTCTGAGATTACAGTTTCTACCTAATGAGCACATCTCACTACAGCATTATGCAGTTATTATACACGCCATGGAGCTTATAGGGCTAGTTTTTATCCAAAGGTGTTTTTTAAGGTGAATGACATCAGCAGCCTTGCTAAAGTAGGGCAATGGGAGGTTTAGTGTCTATGAATGGCCTCAAAATCATTAATCCCTACACACACACAGTTTCACAGTTGACATATCTGGGATTAGAATGCCCACCTAACTAGAACATCACACTATAGCATTACACAGTTACTGCACGTGCCACAGAGCTTACATGGCTGAATTTTGTCCAAGGAGGTATTACAAGGTGACTGACATCAGCAGGCTTGCTAAAGTAGGACAATTGGAGGTATAGTGACTGTGAATGGCCTCAAAAGCATTGATCCCTACACATGCAGAGTTTTACATTTGCCATGTCTGGGACTAGAACTCCTATTGAACTAGTACATCACACTATAGCATTGCGTAGTTATAGCATGTGCCATGGAAGTTATAAGGCTAGCCCTTATCCAATGGTGTATTTCAAGTTGAATGACAACAGCAGCCTTGCTAAACTAGGGCAATGGGAAGTGTAGTGTCTATGAATGTCGTCAAAATTATTGATTCCTACAACACACACACACACACACACACACACACACACATACACACGCACACACATGCACACACACGCACACACACGCACACACACACACACACACACACACACACACAGTTGCCATGTCTGTGATTAGAACTCCTACCTAACTAGTAAATCACACTATTGCATTACACAGTTATTGCACACACCACAGGACTTACAGGGTTGAGTTTGCTCTAAGGAGGTATTTCAAGGTGACTGACAGCAGGCTTGCTAAAGTAGGGTAATGGGAGGTGTAGTCTCTATGGATGGCCTCAAAATCATTGTTTCTTACACACACACACACACACACACACACACACACACACACACACACACACACACACACACACAGATTCACAGTTGCCATGTCTGAGATAAGAACACCTACCTAAATTGTACATAACACTATAGCATTACACAGTTATTGCACGTGCCACAGAGCTTACAGGGCTACATTTTGTCCAAGGAGGTATTTCAAGGTGACTGACATCAGCAGGCTTGCTAAAGTAGGGTAATGAGAGGTGTAGTGACTGTGAATGGCCTCAAAAGCATTAAACTCTACACACACAAGCAAACACACACACACACACACACACACACACACACACACACACACACACACACACACACACACACACACAATTTCACAGTTGTCATGTCTGGGATTAGAACTCCTACCTAACTAGTACATATCTATACAACATTTATGTTATTGCATCCACCACCGAGCTTACAGGAATTATTTTTGTCCACAGGGGTATTTCAAGCTGACTGACATCAGCAGGCTAGATAAACTAGGGCAATGAGGAATACAGTGTTTGTGAAAGGGCCATAAACCATTCCTCTGGAAACACACACTCAACACTCAGTCACACACAACTTTACATTTGACAGGGCTGTGTATATGACTGCTAGATGAATAATGACTTGTACTGTCATGTTACACAGTTATCACAAGCACCACAGACACTATAGTGCTGAGGGCTACCAGAAGCAAATATCTACAGTGATAGACATTGGCACATCATGTGATATTGGCCAATTGGATGTGTGGTGGGTGGGACAGGCCTCATGATGGGAAGTTCTTTGTCACTGTCTATCTCTCTCTTCCCCACATCTCTGTTTGTGTATGTTTGACCTATTATATGTGTTGTCCTTGGATATATGTGTGTATTCCCATCTGATGTGTGTGCAAAGTATGACTGGTGTGCAATGTGGAGTGTGTGCACAGACAACTGTGACTGACAGACATGTATAGTCCACTGTTGTTGCCAGACATGGGCTTCATTTAAGTGTGCGAGCATGCCCTGTATGACCCTTCTGTGTTTTGTTGTCAGACATGGGCTTCGTTTTTCTAAGTGTGGGAGCATACCCAGTATGACCTTCTGTACTGAATGTGTGAATCCATTCCAGGTAGGTTGTACTCCAGTGCAGGTATTTCTGTTCTACACCTACAGCTAGTAACCTATTTCTGCAGGATATATGTAGACAGGTTGACAATATGGAGTCACAATGGGCAAAGGATAGTGGAATACTGTAACTAATTGTGTCTGTGCTGCTTCTGCTACATGGTTTTGGTGTTAGCAGAGATATTCAGACATCTGTACTGTTTTACACTATGATGTAGTATGTTATCAACTACTGACAGATAAACATATTTGCTTGCAGTAATTTCCTGGGGAATACAAGACGAATGAAGCTGTGTCCAGTATTGTGGTCTGCAGCCTATATATTATTGCATAATCATGCCATTCTGGAGTGGGAGCTGCAGACACTTGCTGATGGGTCTTTGTAAATGGTCCAGCATCTTGGTACTGTGGTGGCTGAGGATCCCATGCTTGTACATCTATCAATGTGACAGAATGGCCATATCCTGCTGTGGTCATGCCTCTCAGCTGTACAGATTCACACAGGTTACCCCAAGACAGGGCTCATATATCTGGTCATTACCCCTTCACATTGTGGTTTATGAGCAGGTTTGTAGCCACCCATTCCTGTGTTTGCAGGCAGGGATAGCATGGGCACATATTAGAGTCTCAGACTTCACACACTCCATGATGTCCATGCTTCAACCCCCCCCCCCCGTTATTCTATTCTCTTCCTAACATTATGCAAGCAATATCTGATAAGTATCCCTATAGTAATCACTTCATCCCAGTAGTATTTAGGGGTTGGTCCACAGTTCATACAGTAGGACATGGTGGACATGCTACTGGGATTTGTCGACATGGCCTTGTATATGTGTTCTGTGGACTGTGTTATGTCGTTATTTGGGACTCCATGAGATAACATACATTGGCAGTACAAGTGAGACACAGGCCTTTGACAGAGGACTGTAGGGCATTTGGTAGTGATGCAGGCCATCTGTAGCAGACCAGTCCATTCTGTCACTCGTACAGTCCCAAGCTGCAAGCCACTGTATCCCCTGGGGTGACAGGGTAGGTGTGCAAGGTGTTAATGGCAATATTTTCTGTACTTATTAATCCACTGGTGTGGATGCTGGCAGGGTGTGCTTACAGCTAGGGACACACCTGCATGGGACACCTCTTCAGCATGCTGCATTCTGTGGATATTCCCATACAGAAGTGGAGGTCATATTGTACTCATTCCCAACAGCAGGGATATGACCTGTGAGGAACCTGTGGCTGATGGTGTGAGCTGATTGCATGGGTGCTATGGAAGCTACTTGCAGCTGACTCACAGATATGCATGGGACATTCCCCTTATGCTGGTTTGTGCAGGGGCATCAGTGGTTTCTCAGTACTTCATAACTGTACCTTTTGTGGTCTGCCAGTGTTTGGCCAGACTACATCAGTATTCCATACTAGACAGACAACTAATGTGCTGCTAACCTGTAAGTGCAATTCTAAAGGTGTATCCATTTGACAGTAACATTTTATACACTCTCTGTCTAGGGTACTCCCACCTGTGTACTCTGTGTATGTCTAGGCCTGCATTCATGCCATGTCCATCTTTCATATGGTTACAGATATTACATCCAAACAATTAGTATGGATTACTGCTGGACTGGGTCTTGTTGGGATGCATTGTGTTTGGCACTGCAGTTGTTAGAACTTGGCCCTGTCATAAACAGTACTGGCCACTGGACATTGGGATACAACCCTCCATGCCTACATGCTGACCACTTTCACACAATATACAACACACAACAACCTAACACACAGCGCCCTGCATATTGCACATGTGCAACAATCTATCCTGCTAATTTGGCCAGCTCAGGTAATCTGTGTTCCACTGTTATTATAATAATAAGAAGGGCTTCCATTGAGTGTAGTTTCTGATTTAGACTCCCAGCATTAAACAGCATAATCTTGTTTGTCTTTTGTGGATGTGTTTACATCAGGAAGTTTGTTCTCATGACATCGCCTAAAAAAGTCACTATGGAGTAGGAAAGTACCTTGGCCAGTAACCAAAAGGCAAGAAGTGACAGATGAAGACAATCCCTTGCAAAGCAGCATGGTTAGTCGACCATATCATCCCAGTGCGACAACTATTGGATCCCCATGGACTGACACCAGTAGCTAAGCCAATTGTTGAAGTTGATAAATATTTTATTTATACTGATGCATTATCCTAGGTGAAGGTAGAATGCAGCTTAGTGCTATGGACATAGCTGTCTGGGACACAAAATCTGAGAGGTCAGTCATATCTCTCTCTCTTCATATAGCCCAGTCATTTAATACAACATGGAGTAAAATAGAGGTGTAACTGTGGTTGATGTTGAGAGACTTGAGTGTGTGTGTGTGTGTGTGTGTGTGTGTGTGTGTGTGTGTGTGTGTGTGTGTGTGTGTGTGTGTGTGTGTGTGTGTGTGTGTGTGACTTTGCAGATCCTGGCATCTGACAGGTAGCTGACCATGAAGTTCTCCTTGTACACCCTGGTGAGGGGGACATCTGTGTGTCTCACTATGGATTTGCCTATGACCAAGACATTGGTATTGAGGTGTTTTGCCATAAGGGCTTAATAGGTGAGACACTGATTAATTTATTTTTATGTGTTGTGTGTTTCATTGGGATTGTCATGTGTGTAGAAGGTTTGCATTTGTGAGGTCTCTGCTCTTTCGGTAAGCTTCTAATGAGTATCTCTGTGTATGTGGGTTTATACATTGTGCACTTGGTATGTTGAGGAGGTGAAGTGTGTTTGCTGACAACCTGTTTGATATCTGGTAGGTTGTTACATGAGGGAGAAAACATTTATTCTAGATTCATTGTATACTTGCATCTCTCACGTATTGTATTGGTAAGTTTTAGCAGTACATGGGTATCATTATACATGAGGCAAGTACCTTTATTAAGTATATTTAGATGGTCATTGTCACCATAGCAATTTTGTGAGAAGCAACATCTGGGCCTATCTATGCGGGATATAGTTGCCACCCCAGAGGCTGGAATAGGCACTCACTGCATGTGAAGCAGCGTTCTTCTATGACCCTGTTCAATTGCAACCTTTACTACTGGTTGGGTGATTGTATAGTCACCTCTGAGCTGACACCTATATACCTCATTGACAGGGCTGGTACTGCTTCCAAACACACTCTGCTAAAAGCAACCATCCAACTATGCTCAATAAGAGTACTTGTGTGTTTTCACAACTGGGGTTCTACATACCCTAGTGCTGTTACGGTAGTAGCCTCATATGAACTTATGAATCTATGTGCCTATGCAGGCCTCACAACCTGTTGTCCCCGACATGGCCTGCTAATGTTATTTGCTATAAGTTCACCTACAGTCATGTATAAATCAGGCTTGTGCCATGGTGCTTTGTTCTGTAGTCTGTGTACTTAGGTAGGGGTTCTGTGCTCACTTCAGTTAACTAGATGTGTGTGTGAGCAAGTGCTGTTATTTGATGTTAAACATGTGGAATTCTTTCATTGTCATATTCTCCTCCTCAGTCACTGCTAATGTCATCTATTATAAGTTCACCTGCAGGCATGTGTAAGTCAGACTTGTGCCAAGATGCTTGTGTTAAGTACTGTGGTCTGTAGTCTGTGTACTTAAATAGGGATTCTATTCTCACTGCAGTCAACTTGCTGTGCGTGAGTGAGTGCTGTTGTTTGACATTACAGACAGCCATTTACCCTGGCATGTGGAACACTGTTATCACCATATTCTCCTCCCCAGACACTGCTGATGTCATCTACTATACGTTCACCTGCAGTCAAGTATAAATCAGACATGTGCAATGGTGTTTGCATTAAGTACTGTGTTTTGTAGTTTCTACATTTAGATAAGTAGGGGTTCTATTTTCACTGCATAGAACTGGGGGTGGGGGGAGCTGTTGACTGACAATATAGAGAGCCTTTTACACCAGCATATGGGACACTGCTATCTTGTCCAAAACAAATACAGAGAGCCTTTTATACCAGCATGTGGAACACTGCTATCTTGTCCTCAAAAGACACTGCTGATTTCATCAGCTATATTACATGTTTGGATGTGTAGTACTCCCACCAGCCAGTGTTAGAGACTGGTCTGGGGGCCAGGCAGAGGTCACATCATCATATACAATAATGTTTACAGTGAAATGGCTTTTTAATCTATACACAGACATCGTGGCATGGTGTGTAGATCCTGAGTTATCTTGCTGAGAAAGCCAAGTAGTCTCTCAAGCTACTACATGTGTGTGGTGAGGTACATGTAATAAAAGAGCATTATACTCTATTAGTTCTGTAATAAAGTTTGACTACAGTGCTGTCATACAGTCCTGAGATGTCAGTATGATGGCATGGCTTAAGATGTGCACAATTAAGGCTTTCAATAGCAGTTTGGACACTTGGTTGTCCAAGATCAGATTGCTATCTAACTGAGTTCACAGTGCTTGCATCACTCAGTTTAATCTTAGCAGGACCGTTGTCAGTGCTGTGTGTGATAAACTGAGAGGCTACCAGCTCAACTAAATAGACTTTTGTAAATAATTCTATGTCATTGTAAACATTAATATGATCCACAGGCTTGTTTCACAAATGAAAGAAAACTATGTTATGTACTGAGCTTCAAAATTTAACCACAGCACACCCTGCTGGAAGAAATCAGAAATGTATATAAACTCTATGCCTATGTAATTTATGTTTTATGGTAGAAATTGGGACATACAGAGTAACTTTCAAACTCTAAGAAAAGAAGCTAATAAGTAAAGAATTTTACGACTGTGTGTGATCTCAAGCTAAGATACAGGATGTCTGGGCTGGGAGCTTCTTTCTATGTCTTAAGACAGAGATAAATATTAGGTTTCACAGGTATTGCTCTGTGACTTCTTGGCAGCTGCAAATCACAAAGAAATGTTAAACTTTAAGTTCTGTGAGTCTGGTAACTTGAGCAGAGGTGACAAGAATGATGTAATCTGAAATGAAAAGTATCTCAGAGAGAAAGAGAGTGCATTTTGCATTTGTCTCTGGATCTGAACACATCCATTCAGCACTTGTATCTGCCTGGCTCTGTAAGTAAGGCATTTAAGGCATAGTATCTCTTAGAGATAGATATAAATATAGCAAGATTAGTGTAGATGTTTTTTTTATATTAAAGTGAGACTGTCCTACTATGTTATTTTAAAGTATTCCCTGTGAATTGTGAACTCCCTGTTGTCACTGTGTTGAAACAATAAGTGTTGTCTTGTGTTTTTATTATTTAGTATTAAATATTTTAAACCTTTTAACTGTGGTTGTTTGTGTAGAGATATTTAAGCTCTTAGAGTACTTACATGTATTTGGTGATACTGTACAAGCCACTCCTAAATAGCCTTCAAGTCTCAGTCACACTTACCAATTGGATAATAATAACATTGCACAGTAGAAATGGATACCCTTTGGTAAGGGCCTTTAGAGTAGCTTATAAGGCTTTACTAGAAAGGTTCACCCAGACTCTGCTACACTTTGCTGTGAGGGAAAGGTTACTTTGCGTTATTATTTGTTGTATTACTTTATTCCCTTTTTCTATTTTGAGTACTGTGATTTGTTTTATTTACCTTGTGTTTTACTTGTATTCTGCGTTTAGCTGCATATTAAAATGTGAAAAGAGATCACAGCTCTGTCTCTTGTGAGTCAGGCAGAAATTAGTACAGGTCAATAGAACAGGTCAGTTAAAGTTAATCATCTGTGAACTGAGGGGTTGAAGCTAGGCACTAAACCTTCTATTTAGGGGTAAAATAAAACATTTCAGAGCTTTACTAGAATGGCTCACCCAGACTCTGCTACACCTAGCTGTGAGGGAAAGGTTAGTTTGCTTTTAATTTGTTGTATTACATTATTGCCTTTTTCTATTTTGAATATATTGATTTGCTTTATTTACCTTGTGTTTTACTTGTATTCTGCTTTTAACTGCATATTAAAACTTGAAAAGAGACCACAGCTCTGTCTCTTGTGAGTCAGGCAGAATTTTTTTCCCCACCCACCCACCCGGTTAAACACCACTTTCTTTCTAGTTGCCTTCCCCTTATGTTAATTTGACCATATATCTCATTTCCTCTCTGTTTTTTACTGGCTTGTGTGAGTAAGCACAACATTATTATTTTGTGAAATCACTCCCCTTCAACTATTTAAATTTATTGGCCATCCTACTGTATTTCATAGTACCAGAATATTAAAGTGACCACCCCCTTTCAATCTATCTTGCTGTTTTAAAAAATAGTGACTCTACACTAAAACATAACTTTTTAGACAGGTAAAACTTAAGTTACCTACTTTCACATCTAACTCCTCTAGTGCACACTGCAATGTTTAGGATAAACCATTTTTTTCATCTTACCTTTAAGCATACCTGTGACTAGCACTTGCTTTAAAACCTGCTGGAAAGGACTAGGAAGTCTTAAACTGATACAAGCACTCAACTCTCCTTGTTAATAAGGAGAAATTAATTGTAGGCACATTCTATAATTGCAAAGTACCTTGTTAAAGTAAGGGAAACAGCTTTTGTACTTTACAAAAAAAGCACCAAACCAGGAATATCTAAGGGTCAGCTTCCGGTGATTTCTCCTGTCCACCTGGTGAATCTGGGCATACTGGGGCAATGTAGCAATTGCCTCATGTACACAAACAACCCTCTCCTCCTACCACCCAACACTACAAACTGTGAGAGATGCACTTACATAGCCAAAGTGGAAGCAAAGCTCTCTCCACCCAAGATTGTGCTAGACAGTCAAGAGGAGAAGGTTATAATCCACACTACACCTCAAGCAACACATAGCCCTTCTAAATCCACACCACCAACACCTACACATAGCAAAACTAAACCCACATATATGGAGGCCCTTAACATTAACCTGCCCAAGCAACAAGGACCTCCGAAGTTGAAATGCAAACAAACACCAATCACAACCAAAGTGTCACATAGCTCACAACACCAGTGTACCACCCAACAACAGCCCCTAAGGCAGGACAATATACCCAACACTTTAGTCATAGGTGACTCTATAGTTAGGCACACTGATGTCCCACTCACCAGGCTGAACAAGGAGAAAATTAAAGTCAGCTACCTGTTGGATGCCAGGATCCACCACATAACACATGCACTCAAGTCAATCCACAACAAGCACAAATATGACTGTCATTGTCCATGTTGGAGTAAATGACTTGAGACGTATCTCCCTGGACTACTTGAAAAAGACATGGAAGAGCTCTTGGATCACGTGGCCCAGGCAGGTATGACCCTAGCCCTAAGTAGCACCCTGCCTTCACCCAGAATGATACCACAGAATAAGGACAAAATGATTGACTTCAACAATTGGCTAAGCTTCTGGTGTCATTCAAAGAGGATCCAGTATCTGTCTGCCTGGGATGACATGATCGACAGACCATGATGCTTTGCCAGAGATGGTCTGCACTTGTCACCCCTGGGATTCAGGTTACTGGCTAAGGCACTTGCCACCCCTATAGTGCCTTTTTTAGGCAAAGTTCAAAGGACAAAGCCTCCACCATAACATTTACAAGCATACAGAATCTGAAGGTAATGCTACTCAATGCTAGAAGTCTAAACTTCAAAATGTACTCTCTCGAGGCACTCCTAAAAATGGAGAACATCGATATCTGTGCAGTAACTGAGACCTGGTTCAAGGCTCCAGAGAGCACACCTGCAATACTAGGCTACAACTCTTACTTTTCGGCCACTAAACCAGGACCAAAATACTAAAGGTAGAGGAGTGTCCATATTCACCAAGGATATTCACAACACCAGGCTAGTTGCCCAACACAATGCATCTAAAATTCTCCAGGTGTAACTAACACTAGATAAGACGGCTATCCAAATTTTAGCTTGCTACAGATCACCCACCATGCCCCAAGATTCTCACTACACCTTTCTAAACATACTGGAAATATTAAGATACAACCAAACACCCTAATACTGGGTAATTTCAACTACCCTGCCATTACTTTCATAGTTTCATAGTTTAGTACTAGGCTAACTGCCCCTGCAAGCCATTTTAAGCCTAGCCAGTTATCCCTTGTGAGACTCAAATCCTGCACCTTGTGTTTGTAAGGCAAACTCCTTAGCAATTAAGCCACCCTCCCAACCCAATGTTGTGTTACCACAATGCAAACACTGCCAAGTCTTGAACCCAAGCCCTTGTGCACTATAGTCAGAGCAACATACCACTATGCCAAATCAGTAGTTTTCTGAGAAAACTACTTGTGTATCAACAACTTTGCCCAACGATTCTTGGAATTCATAAATTCCAATGCCCTGGATCAACTAATCCTTAGTCCTACCAGGGGCTCCAATATCCTAGACCTAGTCATTAACAACATGGGAAACTGATGCTCCACACCTATGGTCACCCCCTCGTTGGTCAGTTCTGACCATAAGCTAATCACCCTTGACATCCACATCCCACGCCCAGCCCCCAGTAAGGTAACCTCCATAAAAAACTTCTCCAAAGCCAACTTCATGCTACTCAAGTCAGAAGTGACAAACTTCATGACACCCATGCAGACGGGAACTGAAAGTTCTACTGCTGAATCCTACACTAAGGCACTGTATGAGCACATCCAATTGTGAATGAATTGTGCCAACCCCAAATAGAAGCAAGACACTCTCCTCCAAAAAAGGAAGCCAATCTGGTGGTCCCTTGCCATAAACAAACTTTACAACAAAAGGAAGAAACTGTTGCAGAAAAGAGGAAAATCCCAGGATGCAAAAAACTCCCTTACCAGCCTCAGTAAGAAGCTGAGATCCCTCATAAAATCCTCTAAAGCTAGTTGCAAAAATAAAAATGCAAAATATTCCAAAGACAACCACAAGGCATTCTACAGCTATGTCAAGAATCTAAATGGCAATGCTCAGATCTGCTCTGAGCTACAACAGAATGGCATTAAATATACTGATCCGAAGGATATTGGCAATATCCTGGCAGATCGATTCAGTGCAAACTTCACCACCCTCTCAACCTCTAAAGGGTCCATCTCAATACTGAAAGATTGCCAAATTCCAGTAATAACAGCCACACAGGTAAAAAACACACTCTCCAAAGCTAAGAATACAGCATCCATGGGACCAGACGACATCCCAGGCTGTGTACTACATGAACTACAAAATGAACTGACACCTTGCCTAAGTGTCATGTTTAATCATAGCCTCACCTCAGGCTTCATACCCACTGAGTGGTGCACAGCTACAGTTATCCCACTCCACAAGGGAGATCCACCTTGGATCCCAGGAACTACCACCCCATCAGTCTGACGAGCTTGATCTGCAAGGCCATGGAACATATTATCATGGAACTTATAAACAAAGACATTGGCAACCTTCAAACACTGGACCCCATACAGTTTGGGTTTGTGAAGGGCCGATCTTGTCTCATGAACCTGATTGACTTCTTAGAATCAGTCTCCAGAGCCGTGGACAAGGGTAAAATGGTACACACAGACTATCTAGACCTCACCAAGGCCTTCAACACCATCCCCCACTCTGGAATCATAGATAAACTTACTAAGCTGGGCATTAATCCCTACATCACTTGATGGGTTGCCAACTGGCTTACTGGCAGAACCCATACTGTAAATGTAGCCGACTCCAGATCCAGCTCCAGACAAGTGACAAGTGGAGTACCTCAGGGTTCAGTCCTCAGACACTCTTGTTTGGCATATGCTTCTCTGAAGTACAGGCCAACACTAAGGGACTCTGGCTAACAAAGTTCTCAGATGCCTGCAAACTGGGAGCCATTATTGAATCCCCAAATTATGTGGATGTTCTACAACAGGGCCTTACAGAAACAGATGCTTGGTGCCAGAGCCATGGGCTGAAGCTCAGTGCCAAGAAATGTATAGTTATCCCCTTTTGGAAAAAACATGTGCCTGTGAATTACCACATATGTGGCAGTACACTAAACACAGAAAGTGTGATAAGAGACTTAGGAACACAGGTGGACAGAGGTCTCACCTTCGATAACCACATCGCCACAACAGTGAGGAAATCCTTCTATGTGGCACACCTCATCACCAAGGGCTTTTCATCCAGAAAAAAGGAGGTCATTGTTCCAGTGCATTCATCCCTCTTTAGACCAATTATAGAATACAACACCCCAATTGATATGTACCTCTGAAGACATCTGCAACAACTGGGAAGGCAGCAGAAATACCCCACTAAAAGAATCACAGGCCTAAAGCAGATGTCCTATGCTGACCGTCTAAAAAAACTCCACCTATACTCTGTTGCATATTGTCTACTCAGAGGCGATCTCTGCTTAACATTCAAGGCTATGTCAAACCCAGAGCTGTTGGACATGCTACACATAAAGAAATCCCAATCCCTCAGGGACACATGCTTCAGGGATCTAAACCTTGACATCACAATGAACAAAACATGCTGGAGGGATAGGTTCCTGACCCAGAGACTCCCCAGACTCTGGAATAGACTGGCCATACATGTCAAGCAGAGCGCCTCTTTGGCCCTCTTCAAAAGGAACCTTGATGATTGGACAGGAGATAGGAAGTCCACCCCAGGGATCACATCAGTCACCCTGCTAGACAGGGGTCCAGGGAGGCAAATACTGTGAGAAGAAATAGCCAGGGAATTGTTATGGCTAGGCTTGTATAGACCCTAGGGCCGATAGCCTAATACCAACCTATGAACCTATGAACCTATAAGAGTAGTTTGTGGCAGTGATTACTACATTATAGCCTGGGCAGAAGGGGGAATTGATAGTCAACCTGTGTCAGCCTTCCCCACTAGTGTCTGTGTGTTTATATATAAATCAAATCTCAAAGTGTGTGTGTGTGTGTGTGTCAGCTACTTGCGCAGGGACACAAAGCACAGCTGGACAGAGGAGGTACTGGAGATTTTGGCTTGACTACTCAACTGAGATCTGAACTCTATAGCTGTGCCAGTGGGGAGTCTTATTGAGGATCTGGAGAGAAAGGGAGAAACCAGCCCCAGACTGACTGTGATCTCTGTGTACTCTTAAGGGAAATTTTACTTTACTGTGTGAGTACTTGTTATCCTCCCAATATGCTTGTCCTTTACTGGTGTTAGTGGTGAGGATTGAGGCTCCTTGATTACTGGGCCAGTGCACAGGTGTCACATAGTAATTAGTAGCAGTGGTGGGATATCCACATCCAAATATTAATTATTTGATAGAGTTGGCCGCATCACATATTAATTGGCTTGCAGTGGTGTGGATAGTGAATTCCTGTAGCTTGTGTACAGTGATCACTGAAGGTGTTTTTGCACTCTAAATCCACTACACAATGAACATTCAGAGTTCAGATCACAATTGTTTTATTTCTTTTGTTAGCTTAGTTAGTCAGGGAGAGCAGGCAAGCATGTCAACAGAGGAGTATGGTAAGCTGATAAAGAGCCAGTTTGCTGAGATGTGCCAGGCTAAAGGACTTCTGCATGGAAACCTAACTAAAGCAGACATGATTTCAGCTTTATCCACAGCTGCAGCTGAGAATAGCAACCTTAAGGACGATCAGACTGGCTGAGGAGATGTACAACGCCCAGAGAATGGAGAGCTAAACCTTTCTACAGAGGACTTAAAAATCCATCTGGAGCTAAAGAGACTTGAGTTGGAGGCCAGGCATTTGGAAATAGAAGCTGAGGAGAAAGAGAGGCAGAGGCAACATGAAAAGGAAATGCTGACTCTTCCACAGAGTCATGGAGGTAATGGAGAAACGAGTAACTAAACCCTAGAAGCAACAAAGGTCAGTAAATTTCTTCCACAGTTTACAAAGGGGGATAATTTTGATAGTTTCATTCATATGTTTGAGATAGTATGTAAACAGTATGATATTGACCAAAGGCTCTGGGTACAGTTCCTGACCTCTTTACTCCATGATAAAGCTGTAAATGTTCTTTCCAAACAATCTGATGTTGACTTTTTAAACTATAATGTTGTAAAGAATTGTTTGCTAGAATTTTTGAAGCTAACACCTGACACTTATATGAAAAAGTTTCATGAGCATAGATGCAAGGCAGATGAAAGATTGTGTGAATATGTTGTTGAACTAAGCACTTATTTTCATAAGAGGGTGAGTGCAAATCAGGTCCCCACTTTTGAAGGGCTGGCAGTGGTGAGGGAACAGACCCTTAGCTCTTTGCCTGAGGACATGAGGATATGGTTAGCTGATAGACAATGCTCTACTGCAGATGAGTTGGGGAAGAAGGGACACCGATACCTAGCAAGCAGGGCATCACTGCACAGGAAAGGGACACCCAGTGCTGCTTATGGGTTTAAGGTAATCCATGATGGACAGCCCAGACTGCCCCAACATAATCTGCCAGTAGTAGGGGAAGCCACTAGTCCAGGTACATGTCCCAAACCTATGGTTAAATGTTTTATATGCAACCAGTGGGGCCATGTGGCATACAGATGTCCACAGAGGCAATGTGGGGAACAAAAGGTGGGAGAGCCAGTAAGTGGGAATGAAAAAATGTCAACAGCAGGTTGTCTTGAGGCAACAAGGGTACCAAACTACCATCCTGCAGATGTCCTGATAGGGAATGATTTTGATAATGCTGTGCCATGCCTTCATGCAGTTACACACAGTCAGGCTTGAAGACAAGCCTATGGGTCTGGTAGCCTGGGGGAGACCCAGACAGCCTTCACACTTGCAGCCAGGACTGGTGAGGTAGTTACTTCAGGGAGGGAGCTACCTTGTAGCAGTGAGACTGAAGGTGAGCTACTGCTGCCTGTGGGCACTGATGTTCCCTTGGACAGAGTGACTGCAAGGGCAGAGGTGAGTAGTAATACCCAGTCTGACAGTGAGGTACTGCTGTTAAAGGATACCACACTTCCTATGGAAGAGAAGCTGGGAAGGGTTACAAAGAGAGAGTTGAGACAGGCTCAGCTCTCAGACCCTACATTACAAGGCCTGCGGCAGGTAGCTAGTGAGGCACTTTATTCTCAATGGAAGGGGGATTCTGTATACTGGGACAAAGGGTTACTGTATAGAGAGTGGACAGCTGAGGGAGAGCTAGAAGGTGAGAGAATACATCAGTTGCTAGTGCCTAGAGCCTACTATCTGGCACTTCTAGCCATAACCCATGATATTCCCTTTGTAGGTCATATGGGCATAAAACATACAAAGAGACATATTATGCAGAACTTCTATTAGCCTGGAATTCCCAGAGATATAACAGGGTACTGCAGGACCCGTGAGCAGAGCCAAAGGGTAAGCAAGGCATGAGACAAGGTGAAAGCTCCTTTGATGCCTTTGACTGTGATTGAGGAGCCATTTCAGCGAGCAGCTATGGATATTGTAGGGCCTCTGAGTACCCCAAGTGCCACAGGGAAAATGTATATCCTAGTGGTTGTAGATTATGTTACAAGATACCCTGATGCAGTGGCTTTGTCCTCCATTGAGGCAGAAAAGGTGGCAAATGCTTTGTTAGAGATTTTCAGCATGATAGGTTTCCCAAAAGAAATACTGACTGACTGACAGAGGTGCCAATTTCATGCCAGACCTGCTGGCTTGTCTGTGGAAGTACTGTGAGGTGAAGCACCTAAAGACCAACCCTGCCACCCCTGGACTAATGGTCTTGTTGACAGGTTGAACTCTACACTCAAGTCCATGCTACGGGCAATTACAGACCAGTTTAATAGGGAGTGGGACAAATATTTGCCCCATCTGTTGTTTGCTTACAGAGAGGTTTCCCAGGAATTCATAGGGTTTTCACCCTTTGAGTTGTTGTTTGGACATAGGGTGAGCAGGCCTCTAGATTTAATTCAAGATGAGTGGGATGGTGAGTGTGAATCCCACAAGGAGTCTGTTGTGGCATATGTTATAAACCTCAGGACAAGGCTCAGGGAACTCATGGGCTTGGCCCAGGAGAATCTGTCAGAAGCCCAACAGCAGAAAAAGATCTGGTATGACAGGAATGCTAGAGCTAGAGAGTATGCTGTAGGACAACAGGTAAAGGTTCTCATTCCTGTCAGACCCAACAAGCTGCAGGCAGCCTGGGAGGGACCTACAAGGTGGTAAGGAAGGTCAGTGATGTTAACTACATGACGGAACTGCTAGGCGGGAGGCAGGAGCACAAATTGTACCATGTTAACATGATGAAAACTTACCATGATAGGGAGGCTCTTGTGTTAAGTATTTGCAGTTGATTGCAGGAGGAGTCTGAGGGAGATCTGGTGAATGACACCTCAGTGGAAGGGGTAGCAATGTCCCAGCAGCTATCTCCTACCCATGTTTGAGAAATCTGAGCAGTGTTACAGGAGTTTGGGGACATGTTCACTGGGAAACCAGGGTGCACCCATCTGGTGCAGCACCAGTTGGATACAGAACCACAAAGACCTTATAGGCAGGCCAATGATAGGGTGCCTGAGAGAGCCAAATAGACTCTGAGGGAGGAGATACAGGAAATGTTTGAACTAGGGGTAATTCAGGAGTCCAACAGTCCCTGGGCCTCCCCAGTGGTGCTGATGCCAAAGAAGGATGCCAGCACTAGGTTCTGTGTGGATTACAGTAAATTAAATAGTCACATGGAGTCAGATGCTTACCACATGCCTAGGACAAATGAAGCCCTAGAGAAGCCTGGTGGAGCTAAGTAACTTACCACTATTGATCTTACCCCGGGTTACTGGCAGGTGTCCTTGACTCCCAGTGCTAGAGAGAGGTCAGCCTTTGTGACTCCTTTTGGCTTGTATGAGTTCACAAAGATGCCCTTTGGGATGAAAAATGTCCCAGTGACTTTCCAGAGGCTGGTAGATTGTATCCTAGCAGGAGCAGGAGATTTTGCCCTTGCCTACCTGGATGATATTTCCATCTACAGCCATTCCTGGCAAGAGCTCCTTTAGCATGTCAGGAAGGTGCTACTACAGAAGGCAGAGTTGACCATTGAGCCCAGCAAATTGCAGGTGGATATGGCAGAGGTCTCCTACCTGGGACATAGAGTGGGCAATGGTACGATCAGGCCAGAACCTGCCAAAGTGGAAGCTATTCAGACATGGCCTGCACCTGTTACCAAAAAGCAGGTGAGGGCATTTTTAGGGACAGCAGGGTACTACAGAAAGTTTGTCCCCAGTTATAGTATCATAGCTGCTCCCCTCACAGACCTGACAAGAAAAACGGGCCAGATAAGGAAGTGTGGATCCCAGCATGGGAACAAGTATTCCAGAAGCTTAAAGAAGTTTTTGGAGGACCCCATGTGCTAGCCAGTCCAGATTACAGCAATGAATTTGTTGTGCATGTGGATGCTTCGACCCATGGGGTGGGGTTGTACTTAGCCAGATTTCTTCAGAGGGAGAAGAGCACCCAGCCGTTTATCTCAGTCATAAGTTCCAACCCAGGGAGGAATGCTATGCAGCTGTAGAAAAGGAATGTTTATCCATAGTGTGGGCACTACAGAAACTTCAGCCTTATCTGTATGGAAGGAAATTCACTGTAGTTACAGATAACAATCCCCTAACATGGTTACATTGTGCCAGCCAGCAAAATGCCAAGTTGATCAGAGGGAGCCTAGGGTTGCAAGCATATGATATGACAATGCAGCATCACACTGGGGTTAGAAATGCCAACGCAGATGGGTTCTCAATACCGGGAATGGAGTAAGGTATACCCAGATAGGCTCAATCCTCTCAAGCAATGTTTCTCAAGGGTCACTTGAAAAGCTAGCTTGAGTTCTCTGGGGGGGGGGGAGGCTGCCAGCCCAGCTAGATAGAATTTTGCAAATAATTCTATGTCATTGTAAATATTAATATGGTCCACAGGCTTGTTTCACAAATGTAAGAAAACTGTGTCTATAGATAGACAAACATGTCATCATGAGCCTCTTCTACATGTATACTAGTAATATTCCAGGTGTATGTAACAGACCTATGTGAGTTGTTGCTGCTACATCAGGTCTGTTATATCTAATAGATGTCCTCAAAGATGTCATTGAGGACATGCATGATGACAGCAGTATCATCATGTGGAACTTGAACAGGTGAAGGCATTTGACAAAAAGTTACACTGTGGTATTCAATCAACACTGTTACATGAGGCCCTATACAGCTATATCACCAAATGGTTACACCAGTGTATGACATACATGGCATCTCACTGTGTTGAAATTTGTGACATGGCATGCATCAAAGGGCCAGTGATTAGGTCAACACATGATGGTGTCTTCTATGCCCTTAGCTGCCCCTTAGTTAAGTGATAGACATTACATATGACATACACATGCTCTGTCCAATCAGCTTCCTGAAGGGCTACAGACTGGGCAATCATTGACCCCAACTGAGATATTAGTATAATACAAACAGTAACATCACATACCAGCGACTGCTGCCACAGCCATGATAACACCTGCATTGACGAGACACATGGAGGGATGTGTTGCATCAGGAAACAGACACAACACCCAAGTATAATGTGAACATCACACACTATAATTAGAGCAGTAGGTATGTGATCTGTGTCTTAGGATAGAGAGGAAGTGGTACATCTGCCAGCATATGGTAACAGTGCTGACTACTCCCTTGACTGTAACACAAGTACTGGGTATGTAAAGGACATGCACATCAGATGGCATACTAATGTAATGGCTCCCAGCCTTAATCACACTAATAAATGAGTACAGTGCATCCTTCTAGTGATGTGTAACTGAATTGTACCACCTTTGTCACAGTGCGTTGTCACACAGCTTATAGACCATACCTAGGTATTTTTTCTGTGGAATATACATGACTATCTGATGGTACAGAACACCAATCAAGTTGTTACACCAAATGTATGTATGCTACTTGTTCAACTTATGCATACACTGCATACATAGGTGTTTGACAACATTAATGGCATGTATATAATTTGTGACAGTGTGAATTGTGCCATTGATATATGCCATGCATACAAGGCAACTAGCCCTGTAGTGCCATTACTGTCACATACAGGTATAGCAGTGTCCCTCCTAATGCCTCCTGCAGATATGACAGTACCAGGACAGTGTGCATGGTTATCTTCATAGAGTGTGTATGTATCATATTAGCTGTCCAGTGTGTGTGTAGGCTCATCTGTTATCACTCTACATTGCATATGTTATGTCAGAGGCATGGGATTAGTGGTGGTATTATTCAGATATTGTCCATGATTGTGGTTGGTTCACATACTGTTTGCCATGATCCTTTGCCTGTGGCCACCATGCTGGAGATCTCTGCTGAGAGTGCACTCATATGCAGGTATACTTCAATTGTATGTCAGATCCCTGATAGATGTCCTCTGCATTATTCATGTAAAGATGCTTAGCTATCCTCTGCATTATTCATGTAAGGATGCTCATCTCACATACAGATCCTCCCCATTGTTATGCCACCTTGCGTGTCAGTCACAGATAACATATTTGCACTGTACAGTCCATACTGTACCATATAGATATGTGCTTGGTGTCACTGCTGCAACCGTCTTCCATTGACATGCCCTCCTCTGCTCTACATGCAGGAGTTTTACCTGCACTGTTTTCCTGTGTTCATTCCTACAATTCATCTGTGTGTCCCTATTCAATACATACACTTCCACTGAGTGTTCATTTTGCATGGCAGTCCCACGTCCTGTTACAGATCATTGACACAGCTTCAGTACAGAATGGCAGGAATGGGATGTCACAATACTCTGCACTTTAGATATATTGTGCTGTACTGTGTTTGGACCATATACTTCACATTCATGCCTCTCGTGTCCAGATGTTTTCCTTATCAAATATGCGGCTTTCTGCCATATCACTGGGATAGTCTCTGGACTGCTGTGACTCAATATTACAGACATTTGGGTGCATACCTCTCAGCTGTCCTGATCTGTGCCAAATGACCTGGTTTTGTTTCATATTTGTAATGTTTCCCTCATAACATGTTGTTTTCTTGGCAAATCATTAGCATGTCATTGCAGAGTGCATTCATTAACTGATGACTGACATTTGAGTTTCAAACTTCATGCGCTTTAGAAAGTTTATGCTAAAGTACAACCTATATATTCTATCAACTTCATAAGTTTTGACATAGAATATTATCAATCTGTCCCTATTAGTGGCCCTTTGTCCCCCCATTTTCTATGGCTTTCTCCACATTTACTTCAACACATTTGTTTCTGTTCTAAGAGGCTGAGTGTTACATTCAAACACATTCTCATGTGACAACTCTTGTCATATATGTCCATGTTACTGGTTATTTCACTTCTCATTAAATTGGCCTCTGTGCACATATGTTGCACTAACAAAATGAAAGCTATTTGTACAGCCATACCTCTCAAATGTACACATTTTTCAGAATGTCCAGATTTTGCCTTAAGTTTGGCTCTATTTCTCATACAAGTGTGGTTTTCTGGCAAATCATTGTTAAAGTACTAAGGGTCTAAGTCAGAAAATAGTGACAGACATTTGAGTCTCAGACTTCACACCCTTCTGACAATTCATGGGAATGCAAAACCTGTCATTCTATCAACTTTCGTAGTTTGAACAATATTTAATGTGTGTCTTTAGCATAACTCTCAACTGTCCAGATTTTCACAGAATGTCCAGCTTTTTGCTTCTTATTTTTGGTTTGTTTGACATACACTTTGTGGTTTTCTGACAAATCACTTGTATGCTCTGGGGATTAAAGTCACTAAATAATGACATGCCTTTGAGTTGCAGACTTCATGACCTTCAGACAATGCATGCTAACACAAATTCTGTTATTCTAGCAACTTTCGAAGTTTATAAGAGCAATATTTAAAATGTGTCCGTATATATTTGGCCATTTGTCCTCACATTATGTCATGCTTTTTCTAGATGTCTTGCCTAAGAGGTTGAGAGATATAATCAGCATTACTTACAATGTTTACTGTTCATTTGGGGGCAGGACAGCAAAGCTGTATTCTGCAAACCTGTTGTTCTATGATTTTTTAGGTTTGTAAGAGCAATATTTAAAAAGTGTCCCTATTTATGGCCCTTTCACCCCTGCCATTATTGATGTCTTTATCCAGATTTCTTACTGTAAGAGGTTGAATGGTATGCCATGTAGACTAATTACATACCTCTCAACTGTCCAAATTTTCACAGAATGTCTAGGTTTTTGCATAATATTTTGTTTCTCATAATATTTGTAATTTTCTGGCAAATCACTGGGATGATCTTTGGATCGAAGTCACTAAATAATGACATACATTTGAGTTTCAGACTTCAAATCCTTTGGAAAATACAAACTTTCTAGCAACTTTCTTTGTTTATATGAGCAATATTTAAAATGTGTCCCTATTTTTTGGGTTGTTTCCACCCATTTTGTCAGGCTTTGCAAAGATTTCTTGCACTAAGAGTGTGAGAGTTATGATTTGTACAGCCCTGTTGATCATTGTGGCATTCTGCTAAAATCTGCAGACCATATGTGCTTTCCTTTACATGGACTTGATATCCATGTGTTGGTTTAGAATGTCTGGTGGACTGCAATACTGTCACGAGACGTGGAACCTAACATAGGTGTGCTGCTTCTCATTAATATACATTGCATGCTCCTGCGCGTTGCCCGCCATTGTGTACATGGATACACTCGGTGTAGGCTCTACACAGAGCCTACACTAAGTTTAATGTATCCCCCTGATAGATATAGACATAGATGTAAATATATATATATATATAGATATAGGTATAGATGTATGTACATATGTGTATGCCTGATGAAAGTCTGTGGGCTGTTACTGTGTTCCTTGGAACACCAAGAATTTAAGTGTAAGTAGGAGGTATAAGTTCTAGTTCTGAGGCTACAGTATCTTGGAGTATTCTCATTATTCTGAGGGACAGTGATCTCTGGAGTTAATTTGTGGGGGTAGCTGGAATGTGAACCACTGTTCTTGCAAGAATGCCTTCAAAGTTTACAATGAGGTTTTGAATTCACTCTTTTTTTTTTTTTGGTGCAATCACAGTTTAATTTTATAATGTGATAGACATCACAATCTGAGATCTAGCTTTGCCACTAAAGAATATTGTTTATATATACATAAATATGTACACAAACATAGCATATGTGTGTGTGTGTGTGCGTGCGTGCGTGCGTGCGTGCGTGTGTGTGTGTGTGTGTGTGTGTGTGTGTGTGTGAATATATATATATATATATATATATATATATATATATATATATATACACACACACAGTAGATATAAAAAGTGCACAAACCCCTTTTAAAATGCCAGGTTTTTCTGATATAAAAAATGAGACCACAATATATTATTTCAAAATTTCCCCCCATTAATGTGACCTATAACCTTTACAATTCAATTGAAAAACAAACAAATCTGTTAGGGGGGAAATATAAAAAATAAAAAAAATGAACAATAAGCTGGCTGCATAAGTGTGCACACCCTTAAACTAATACTTTGTTGAAGCACCTTTTAATTTAATTACAGCATTCAGTCTTCTTGAGTAGAAGTCCATCAGAGTGGCCCATACTGACTTGGCAATATTTGCCCACTCTTCTTTGCAAAAGCGCTCCTAATCTATCAGATTGTGAGGGCAGAGGGCATCTCTTGTGCACATCCTACTTCAGTTCACCCCACAGATTTTCTATTGGATTTACGTCTGGGCTCTGGCTGAGCCATTCCAAAACTTTAATTTTCTTCTGGTGAAGCCATTCTTTTGTTGATTTGGATATATGCTTGGGATTATTGTCATGTTGAAAGGTGAAATTCCTCTTCATCTTCAGCTTTCTAGCAGAGGCCTGAAGGTTTTGGGACAAAAGTGACTGGTATATGGAACTGTTCATAATTTCCTCCACCTTGACTAAAGCCCCAGTTCCAGCTGAAAAAAAGCAATCCCAAAGCATGATACTGCCACCACCATGCTTCACGGTGGGGATGGTGTTCTTTTGCTGATGCAAAGAGTTGTTTTTGAACCAAACATACCTTTTGGAATTGTGGCCAAAAAATGTAACCTTTGTCTCATCAGACCATGACACCTTTTCCCACATGCTTTTGGGAGACAATGTATTGTTTTACAAATTTTAGCCAGGCCTGGATGTTTTTCTGTGTAAGAAAAGGCTTCTGTCCTGCAACCCTACCCCACAGTCCAGACATATGGAGAATATGGGAGATTGTTGTCACATGTAGTACACAACCAGTAACTGCCAGAAATTCCTACAGCTCCTTCAGTGTTGCTGTAGGTCTCTTGGCAGCCTCCCTGACCATTTTCTGTCTTGTCTTTTCATTAATTTTGGAGAGACGTCCAGTTCTTTGCAACGTCACTGTTGTCTCACATTTTCTCTACTTTTTGATGACTATCTTCACTGTGTTCCATGGTATATCCAATGCTGTGAACATTTTTTTGTACCCTTCTCCTGACTGATACCTTTCAACAATGACATCCCTTTGATGCTTTGTAAACACTGTGCGAACCATGGCTTTTGCTGTAGCAGGCAACTGAGTAAATGTCAGGAAAATCCTACTAGGGCACCTGAACTTTATCTGGGGTTAATCAGAGTCTTTTTAATTGATGTCAGGTGTGTACCCAAGAAGACTGAATGCTCTGATGAAGCCCTGAGTAATAATAGGGTGAAAGCACTTAGTTTTTGTTTGATTGTAATGCTTTATTAAACTGAGTGTCGTACCTTCACTGTGCAGTGGCATTTTTTTTATTTTTTGTATTAAAAGTGATAAAACGGTAACACAAATGAGAAAATGGAAGTTTTTTTCCCCCCAAAGGGAACTCATCTGCCCACAAAGGAATAGCATAAGCTGACCATTGATTGCTGAAAGCCTCAGAGGAGCATACTCTTTGTCTGCAGTAAACCTCTAAAGGGCTTTGTTCCCAAACATATGTTTTAGTCAGCTCAGCTTTAGTTGCCTGACAGTCTGTGTGCATGGAATGTGTCCTGAAGCTTTGGAAGCTGGCTGGCTGATATAATCTTGGCAGGATATAACCCCTATATCCAAGGCTGCTGCAGCAGGGAACAATATGATGAATACTATGCAATCCTTCTCCATTTTACATCCTTATGTTAATATTACAATTGTGCATCTGTAGTAGGCCACAATGTAAAAAAAAAACATGGGTCCTGTTTCTCATACGTTGAATGTGGTCACTAGGATCCTTGATCTCCTCACTGGCCAAGAACATGGGTTGGGGTTAAGCCTGGGAGAGGCTTAGGATGGTCTGGCATACTCAGTGGATGAGAAGAGAACTTGAGAGCAATAAATAAAAAAATGCAGAAGCCAAAAATAAATAAATAAGCTCCTCAGCAAGTCATCCTCCACTTCTGGGTCCAGTACATCCTCATCTCTAATGACAATAGTCTGCTGCATCTATCTGCATTTGTATGCGACTATGACAGGCTGCTCCTTCAAAACATTGATAAGTGGCAACTATCTTGCTGCAGGTTTTGTAAAGTATATTGCATCACACCACCAGATGCTTCTAAGCAGCAGAAGTAGCCTTTCATCACTCCAAATGCATGTTCAATGATGGTGCGAGTTTTTGATACTGCAGAATTGCATCCATTCTCTTTTCTGGTCTAGGGGTTTCATATGGGTGCCAAACGTCATGTCTCCAGCACATACCCAGTGTAATTGTGCCAGATGTGAAAACTGTAGGCTATGTGTGCGTGTATTACTGTCTAATTGTATATTATACTCTGCACATTTCAGACTACCTACCAGTTGCTGGAGTAGAATACCTCATGGTTAATATAGCATTGTTCTTCTTTTCCATGTAACCTTGGTGGCAATGTGGGTTCCATTAATGGCACAAAGCACCTCCAAGAAACAGGCTATTTCAAAGAACACCCACACGGTGGTGTTTCTCATTTCTGTGGTACATACGGTTGGGTGAGGTAGCCAGCAGGAGGTGGGGTATAGACCTCCCAGAAAGGGAGGAATAAATGCTAAGAGTAATACCCATGTTTAGGCAGCAATGTGGGCAGTGAAGATTGTGCTCAAGTGTCCAGATATTTTGCAGTGTGCCCAATCAGGTGCTCAGTCCTTTTGTAAGTACAGTGCTTTTGTATATGTGACTCCTCCTCACACACAGGGTGTGCGCTGATGTCCAGTGCAGTCAGGCCAAGGCTGCCAGGGTGGAAGCCCGCCTTACTGGAATGTAAATCTTAGCCCAGAAAAGACCAATATGTAGGCCAGGAAAGAGACCTCTGTGGGTCACTTATACCTTAGACCCGGCCCTGTGAAATCTCAGTAAAACAATATGCAATTAACAAATCTCAGTGAACCAATATGCAGTTTAGTAATCTCAGCTACTCTCCTCCAACCCTTGGTGAATGGGTTTGGGTAAAACAGACAAAGGCAATATTCCAAAAACAAAGGCTAGGAGGATGAAGACAAGGACAAGGAAGATGCAGACAGAATCTCTTTAGAAGTCTTTCACATTTATTAGAGTCATCTAAGCACAGTTCCAGAAAAGGTAATTAATGATACCTTGTAGCTTTTTTTCCTATGCTTCTGCTGAAAATGGCCTGTGCCCAGTTGATATTATTCAGTCTACCAAGACAAATGAACAAAAGTTGCAACAAAAATGTCCTTGATATATTCAGAATGGGTTGGCAAAACTATTTTGGAAATTGTTTTTTGAATGCCAATTAAATACCTAACAATTTCTTAAATTAATATACCTAGCTACTACAAAAACTCGGAACTATTCATTAATTTACATAGCAAATGATTTATTTACATTGCATTCTATTTATATGTTATAGTGTTATTTCCTTTGTATTATATGTATATATTGCTATCAGCTATTGCTTCTAAACATATGTACAATTTTATTTTGAATCCTGTGAACTGCATGTTTTCTGATTATGTTCCCACTGTTATATTTATCACCTTGGCCTGAGTCATGCCTGGAATGGGTCCTCGTACCAGTTAATTTACCATGTAAACAAAAATTAAATATTATTAAATAAGTAACTAAGTAAATGAATGAAGCTTTCTTAAATTAACCAAATGTCATTTTCGCTGCAATTTTTTTAATGTCGACTATGGATGCACAAAATATATTAATTATGTTACATCAGGGTTACCAAATTAAAATGTATGCTGTAATACATGCTGTACCATTTAAGTTATCCATGTAAAACAACTTGACAAGACAAGCTAGCTTGATAAGTTCTTTTGTGATAGTAAAATGTGCTAAGGAATTCTGTTTTCATCTCTAGAGAAAGGAACAGTTTGTACAGCAATCAGGACTTGTAATGCTTTTACTAACAGCTGAACAGCTTGGCCATTTTCTCTTATTCATTTCTGCTTTCAGAAGACTGATGCTTAAATACAGATTTTTGAAGTATAACTATCACTGTGAAAAAAAAAAGATGTAAGCATTGATGCTATCTTGGGGTGGGGTCAGACGAAAAGAAAGAAGGAAACACTGTAAAATTATACAAAAAAAAAAAACTAAACAGCCCACTTTGAAGTCAGCTTAGTATCAGAAGAAACTCAGCAGAGAAAAATGAATTTGAAGTTAGTTACCTACCTATCGATAACCATCATCTTCATTATACTCAGATTGTCATTTTGAGATGCATTCTTGGCAGACTTGTTTCATTTTGTACTAGTGTCTTGAAGATTAATACATCATAACTATGTTTGTCTTTCTCTGTAACAATGTGCCATACATTTACTAATCTCATAAATACAAAATGAATAAAACATAAAAAAAAAAATCTGTAGTATATTGCTAAGTACAGTGTAAGTCTTATTGTTTAAGACACATGCAAACCTTCCTGCAACTGTTCTTTATTAGGTACTGCAATGGTATTTATTTTAATAAATAAATTTTAGTCTAGTTTGAATACTTGCAATGGTAGATTCCTCTATGATCTCTGAATCTGTATTGCCTAATACAGTTGCTGTTTCAAGAAACTGTTCACTGGCGCAATGCTCAATCATGTCAAATAACCTCATATGAGAATACCAAACTGTAATACTTACTGAAGCTAGCAACCTATACACATGCAAGAAGAGTGCATAATTCTAACAATGCACAATAATTAATACTGATGTTTTTTCTAATGACTCTATAGCTATCCACAATATGTTTTTCCATGTTGTCTGCTACTAGCATCAAATGTTTTATAATATGTGAGTTCCCAGTGTCATTTGTATCTTGAAAAAAATGTTTCGTATCTTTATGCCACGTTTTACCATCATCAAGCCCTTTTTCCTATTTTCTACATGGGGACAGGGTGTCATGTTAACTGTCGCCATTTCTCTTTATTCAGTGCCACACTCCTGCCTTCTTCAATGCTCATGCCTGACTGTTGCAGATCATCTCTTACACAATCCATCCACCTCTTTGCTGGACACCCTAGTTTCCTCTTAACTTCTTCATGTCTGTCCTAAATCTTCTTCTCCGATTGTCTAAACCACTGCAATCTGTTTTTGCTGATCTTTTCTACAATTAGAACTACCTTGCTTCTGCTCTTATGTCCTCATTTCTTCAACTGCCTCACAGTGTGCATCCTGCCACCCTTGTTAGGCACTTTATTTCCATCATCTCTGCCTTTCTCATATGTTGCCTTTACTGCCCAGGTTTCTGTACAGTAGAGTAGTACTGGTCACATTAAGTGGTGGTGGTGCTGCGGTAGCATTGCCGCCTCACAGTAAGACGTTGTTCTGTTCGATTCTCAGCTAGAGCGTCTTCTGTGTGGAGACATGCGTGAATGGGCATACCTTCGTTGAAGATTGTGCGTCAGGACTGGCAAATCGGCACGTAAAAATCCACTCCCAATCATTAGCAGACCGGAGTTCCACTGTGGCGACCACTAACCGGGAAAAGCCGAAAGACACAACAACAACAAGAGTAGTACTAGTCACACCTCTGTTTTGTACATCTTACTTTTCATCTTTTTTGGCATTCGTATGTTATATACTACACCTGAAATTCTATGCCAGTTGGCTGTAGCTCTTCTGATTCTAGCTTGACCTCTTCTTTCAGACTTCCTTTCTCTTCAACCACCCCTCCCAAATATTTGAAACTACTAACTTGTTCCATTATCTTCCTTTTTATCTCAGTCTCAGCTTCTTCTGATTTCCCTAATTTGCTGCCATCACCACTGTTTTATCTGTACTTACATCCCATGTGCCTTCAGTTTTGCATTCCATTCCTCTATCCTTTGCTGAATTTCTTGCTCATAGTCTGCCTACATCATCTGCATGCAGCACCTTTGTCTATTTATTCCCTCCAACTTGTTTGCTAATGTAGTCCATCACCAGTACGAACAGCAGTGGGCTCAGAGCTGTACCCTGGTGCACACCCACTTCCACTGTGAGCCCCTCTGTGAGGGGAAATACTGTTTGGACTTGAGTCATTGTGTCCCTGTACATAACCTGCACTAATTCTACCAATGTTTCTGGGACTTTGAACCACTGCAGTACTGCTCAAATCAGCTTTCTTGGGACCTTGTCATATGCTTTCTCCAAGTCTAGGAATTCCCAGCTGGACTCTTTCCTCATCTCTAGCTTCTTTTCAACTATCTGTCACATTGCAAACATTGGGACAGTTGTACTGCATCATGATCTGAATCCAAGCTGCTCATTTCCCATCTTACTTTCTACTACTCTGCATATCCATTTATGAATCACCCTCTCCAGCATTTTCATGCAATGTGACAGGAGTTTGATACTTCTGAACTGCCCACAGTTGTGGATGTCCCTTTTGTTCTTGTATACTGACATGACTATACTTATTCTCCAGTCATCTGGGATACACCTTTCTCTCCACATTGCTGTGAGTACCCTCAGGAGCCATTTCTCACTCAGTATCTTTATCAAATCTGCTGTGATCTCATCTGATCCTGCTGCTTTCCCTGACTTCATTTTCTTTAGTGCTATTCTTACTTCCTCTAGGGTGGGCTCATCCTCTTTTCTTATCACAGGCTGTGTCTGTGGGAGTACAGCTTCTGTGGGGTTTTCTTTATTCAGAATCTGCTGGAAGTACTCCTTCCATCTGCCTTTGTTTTGTTGTGGACTGGTGAGCAGGTTGCTTGTGGTATCCCTTATGAAGGGTGTCTGACACTCTCCTTTATCTTTCTGTCTTTGCCTTGCAACCTAATATAATTTCTTTGTGCCACCTACTGAGTCACTTTCTTTGCTTTTGCAACTCATTTCTTAACTTCTTTGTTAGCCAAACATATTCCTTAGCTATCTCCCACTTTTTCCTACACCCCTTCTTCATTTTGAAGACTTCCTAACTTCTGCATTCCACCACCAGCTTTCCTTATGTACCTTATTTCCATACCTGGCTTGGCCATATGCATACCTCTCAACCTCCTACTGCAAGCTATCTGAACAAAGCCTGATATAATGGAGAAACAAAGGCTCAAAATTAGAGACAGGCTTTAAGTATTGATCCTATAAACTTAGAAAGTTGATAAAATAACATGATTTGTCTTGGCATGCATTTTTCTGAAGGGTATGAAGTCTGAAACTCAAATGTATATCATTATTTAGTGACTTCAGTCCACTGATCATCTCAAGGATTTGCCTGAAAACCATAGATTTTATGAGAAACAGGCCAAATACATGAGGCAAAAATCTGGACATTCTGCGAAAAGCTGGACAAGTTTAGATGCATGGCCACACAGCTGTTCTGTAGTCCTCACATATGCTGTTTTGAGGTGCTGCCATTCTTCTTCGTCTCCACCTGTTTCCTCCTCTTCTTGGGGTGCTAGAGCCCTAAGTAATTTCTTGAACTGTTGCATTTTCTCTCCAGTCAACTTTCAGGTCTTCAGCCTGGTCTCTGTTTACTTTAGAGCCCTCTCTAACCATTGCTTGCAGCTAGATGTTTATGCTGGGGCCTGACTGTTTCATTGGGGATGACTTTGCAATCATTGATTCTACCCTAGTGCCCTTTCTTTACTAGAAGGAAGTCTACTTGGGATGCATGTTGGCCACTCTTGTATGTGATGTTGTGACTGTCTCTCTTTCTGAACTATTTGTTGGCTACTATCAAGCCACTTGCCAGGCATAAGTCTAGAATGGCCTCTCCTTTATTCCTGTTGTCCCACCCAGGTGGACCCAGGCAGTCCTCATATACTGTTTTGTTTGTCCCAATATGTGAATTCAAGTCACCCATCATCGACACCAATTCATGTTGTTCTGCTTTAACTAGTAGGTCCTGCAACTTTTGTATGAATACACTCTTCCTCGCTAACACAACCCTGCTGTGGGACATAAAAGTCTGTCACTTCACTAATTCTGATGACATCCGTCACTACCTTCCAGCTTGTCTTTTGGATACATAGAATATCCAGCCTCCTCTGTACCATCATGTCATCCACCTACAAGCTGCAACCTGTCAGTGAACCTTCATTGAATGTAGCAGTTCTTAGTTCATATTTGTACATGGCTGATTGGTTTACATCCAGCTTTCACTCAACAGAGCTATGCCAGGTAACATAGGCTGGGCAACTGGACACCAGCCAGCCAGTAGTTTATTGACCCACTGGTCATCAGGGGAATATACATCCTTTCCACTGTTAGTATGGGCCCCTGGCATAGGTCAGAGTAGGGCGGGTCTTCAACCCATTTATCACTGGCCATGCCATTTGGTGACATTGGTCAACATAACCAAATTACCTAGAGCCATATTTTACACAGAGTGACTAGCACTGCCTTAACGCTCAGTCTGTAATCCATGTTCTCTAATCATGAGGATACTGCACACACCAGTAGATGCCCAAAGTGTTTGTTCACTATAGTGCACCATGTAGAGTCTGCACTGCCACCCACAGCTCTATTCATCGGTGAGTCTGAGATGGAAATGCTCAGCATTTTTTTCAGAGGTGGGAGGAACCCCACAGAGACACACGGAGAACATACAAATCCAAACAGGCATTGGCTGGAGGTCTGGATCAAACCTTGTACTTTGTGTTTGGGAGGCAAAGACCATAAACATTATGCCAACTGGTCACCCATAACTCCCAAGTTTTACCATACATATAAAAGTTTGTGGTAAAGTAAACTGGCCTTCTGTCGTGGAAAGGATGACTTCTGTAATACTGTCTTTATGATTTCCTATTGTATCCTTATTTCATAGTTTTGGTGGTTTTACTTTCTCACATCTATGTATTCAGTTCTAATATCAGATAATTTTTATGTAACATGTCATTAATTAGCTAAGGCTGAAATATTCAAATAGTTCGACAGGCATACAGGTTGAAAAATCAGAAAGGACCACTACAGTTAAAAAAGCATAAATAGTTATGCCCCTAAGGATTTGTAGCTTGCTATTATTATTTTGTTAATGTTATTTAACCCAGAGTGACCTGATACGGGTGTTAAAATGCTGATATGACTTTTCTTTATCTGTCAAAGCTATTTCCTGCAGCACACTTTGTGTATCCAGAAGGTAAGACAATGATGTCCTTCTGTATCATGATGGATTTCCATTCTACTCATTTGTAATGGTAGAATGAAAATGTTCTGCTCACTTTCAGAATCCCTAGACCACATGCAGCTAATGCTGGTATGTGTTGAAGTTGTTAGGAATAAGATAGCTGAGGGGGTCCATCTCCATTCAAACTGTCACCAGTGTCAGATTGCATGACATGCCAGTCTCAGCTGCTGTTTGACAGTAAAGAGTTGTGAATCCTCAAGACTCCGTGGGTTTATGATCAAATGTGAGGGGGAAAGGGCAGCTGTGGGATTACATAAAGAAAATAGATGCAACTCTATGTTTATGACCACAAAAACGTACTTCAAACACCTTGCTATATGCGTTTTTCCTAGATAAAAATAACTTACTTTGAGACATCAATAGGATATGCAAGTCAAGGAGGAAAAACACTAATGGAAGTATTGAGAGATTTCATCCAAACTCAGCATGCCTTGCACTAAGTGAAATGAACAGAACAGAAATATCACAAAAGAGAAATGGGCTCATTTGTGATTTACTTATACATGACAGAAAAGGGATTATTCTTCAGGAGGAAATACATTTTTGGGAAAACAGTTTTAAGGTGTTATTGTCCAATTTTTTGCATTTATTTTTTTTCATTAAATTATGCCTATATTCAGATAAGTTGAAAAGATGCTAATTTAGCCATATAATTTTTTCAGATTATACTTACTGGTTGTTGGGTTAAATAGAACTTTTTTTCTTTCTTTCTTTCAACAAATAGTATGAATTGCGTTAAAAATGTTACTACTGTTTTGATATAGAAGTAAACACAACTCATCAATCTTCTCACTGGGACCAGCAGTGTAATGTGGGTTATGTGGCATAGTTTGTCAGTATTTCAACCCAGCACTGCCCATGTAGTCATCATTCCAGACTAGCCTTCTTTTCAGTATAAGCTGTTATTCTTACAATTAGTCTAGTTCATGGACACATGTACTGCAATTAAAATACAAGTTGCACTCGCAAAACCAATTATACACGGACTGCTGCCCTTATATTGTGGCCAGGAGTAAGCTTTTATACTCACTCTATTGATAAATTTAATAAATGACTATAGTAGCTGCTGATTCCTCCTTTCTTAAACTTTGGATTATGTTGCCTGGTTAAATCCATGAAATCGGAATAACATCCACCTCAAAGATATAGCTCAATGCTTATTTTTTGGGGAGTCATCATTGCTATTGCTTTAAGAACAGGAAGACTTGAATGCATTGATGTTTTAAATACATTCTCATCAATATTATGCCATGATATAACTTCCCCCCTTGCTTTTACTTAAGTACACCTTGCACTAAACCATCTTCTCCTACTAGTGTACAAATTAAACTGATGTCGCCAGAACAGTCAGTGGTCCAAAAGGTATTGAGAGACAGACGTTCAGTGATAGTTAATGCATGCTATGATTTAAATAGCAAGGCCTATCCCTTTGCCAACTGTGCTCTTGTGATTGACATTAAGAAAACTTTCAGTTTTCATTAACTGCACCATTTGTTATTGTTATGGAAGCTTGTGGTTTTGTGCCAAACATTAAGCGGAAGATCTGGATTGTCTATATCAAAAAAATATGGCTATATATTATGATCATATACATACCTCTCAAACTGGAACTATCAAAAATCTGTACAAAGCACCATGAAAAGTAGGAGCAATTAGCCAAAAATGTGTATGCTGATTAACATAAAATTTGCATACACAACTGTGTAACCCCACCCACTCCAATGGAATTATGGAATACCAACATTCAAACACAAATTGAAGAACAGACAAAATATTAAATACAAAATATAACTAGAACAGTAGTGTTTCATTTATATAAACATTTGAACTTATAGGTTCATAGGTTCATTGGTAGGTACTAGGCTTTCGGCACAAGGGCCTATGTAAGCCTAGCCAACAAGGTTCCCTGGCTTTTGCCACCCAAGAAGGTTATTTTTTTTTTTGGAGCAAAACTCCAAATATGTTTATTCAGAGGGGTTATGAACAAAAATTTGTGAGTGAGACTTTGAGTAAAGTGAGGAGGGCAACTAAGATGTATAGTAATAGAAGGGTGAATACACAAGAAAATAATTAGGTTGCAGAAGGAAATATTATGTACATGGTTATTACTTATGACCTATTGAGTGATAAAATGGTCCCTGTTATAAAACAAAATTGGGGCTACTTGCTCAAATTTAAAGAATTTGCTGAATTGTGTACCAAACCTATATTTTCTTTTAGAAAAGGATGCAGTATTAAGGATAGATTAGTACATAGTAAGTTCCAAATCCCATGCCCTAGGGTATTAGATACTTTGCAGGTTTTAGGGACTGTTCCATGTGGAAAATGTATTTCTTGTCAATGTGTAACACAATGTTTTCAATACATCAGTGGGAAGAAATTTAATGTATTATCAAATTTTTGTTGTACCACGGAATGTATTGTCTATGCATTAAAGTGTCTGTGCAACAAGTTTTCTATAGGGGAAAGTAAAAGGGCTTTCAAGCTTCGCTTGCAGGAACATGAGAGATATAAAAAACTGCAAGCTTGAAAGCCCAGTAGCACAACATTTTTTAAAATGTCATAAGGACAACCTGGGTGGGTTGCAGGGTACTATTTTAGATAAAGTTGATAAATATGATTATGTTGATTTTAAAGAGATGCTTTTATATAAGGAAGCCCTGCTTATTTTAAAATTTGGAACTTTAAATCCTGATGGCATGAATGCTTATTGCAATTGGAAAGTTCTAATTTAATTAATTGATGATGTAATTAATTGTTTAATAGATGTGTTTGATTGTATATATAGTGTGAATCAAGTATGATAATTTATTCCATTGAAGGCAGTAAATGTCGAGGCGCTAGAACGTAATAAATCTACTTGTCTTTTCCTGGACTGGACTGTCATAGTCAATTTTGCTGCTTTGCTGTTCTTTTGAGTGTGTTGTTAAGTGTTTTCTTCAGGTTTTGTTCATGTCCAGTGACTCGCTATTAGACTTGCCTAGAATCTTTAGGCAAGAACAAGGGGAGTCTTCCCAATGGAGTATTGGACAATACACCATTCATCTAAACGAGTTATCCAGCCATAGAGGGATGTCGTCTGGTTATACAGAATGTGTTAAAGCCTTGGGAGAAGTACCTTGATCTAGAGAACAAAAGGAGAAGTAACAACCTTTTTTCATCTATCGGTCAAGGTACGGTTGGTACTTTATCAACAGAAATACAACAGAAGTATGACAAATTAGATAAGTTGTTACATAAGGAATTGTCAGTTCATCTGAACATTCTCAGCTTAAAATGTTTGAGTTGGAAGTCACACCTCATGGCTTAAGGGCTTTTAAAAGCCCGACCACTCTGTTTAATACTGATGAAGAGGATGTGAAGTTTCAAAAAAGATGGGTTTTGGCAGCCCACAAATGCTCTACAGAATGGATTACATCTTGCTGGGGAGGCATTTGTTAAAACAACATCAACTTAAGGAAGACATTTCTAGTATTTACAAAGAACTGACTAATAATGTACCCAATAATAAACTTGATCATTTTTTTGGGAGATATCACTGTAACATTGACTGAATAAGAACATCAAATTTTTGTTGCTAAAAAGAGAAAGCTCTTAAGAGACTCGGGGGATTACAAAAAGGGTTCCGCCTTCTTGTGAAGAATGGATCAGAAGCTACGTCATAAGGGCTTTCGCTTCCAAGGCTCAGAGAACTCTGAGAATATGGTGGCCAAAGCTGGTGCTTCTTCCGACTTTGCAGAAGAATCTACCAATTGGGTTAGTGAAGCCAATGACTATCCATATTTACCGGCAGCACAAGAACCACATTATATGAATAAAACTTTTCGTGGTGCCAGGGAAAACCATTATAACAAGAAACGGGGCAGGGGCTCCTTTGAATCACAATGAGAGGACTATGGACAACAACAGAGACATAACCCAGAAACATAAAAAACTGCAAGCTTGAAAGTCCAGTAGCACAACATTTTTTAAAATGTCATAAGGGCAACCCGACTGGGTTGCAAGGTACTATTTTAGATAAAGTTGATAAATATGATTATGTTGATGTTAAAGATAGGCTTTTATATAAGGAAGCCCTGCTTATTTTAAAATTTGGAACTTTAAATCCTCATGTATGAATGCTTATTGCAATTGGAAAGTTCTAATTTAATTAATTGATGGTGTAATTAATTGTTTAATAGATGTGTTTGATTGTGTATATAGTGTGAATCAAGTATGGTAATTTATTCCATTGAAGGCAGTGAATGCCAAGGTGCTAGAATGTAATAAATCTACTTGTCTTTTCCTGGACTAGACTGTCGTATTCAAATTTGCTGCTTTGCTGTTCTTTTAAGTGTGTCGTTAAGTGTTATTTTCCTGTGCCCTTGACAAGCAGAGCCACAGAAGTGATCCCCGGGGTGAATTTCCTATTTCCCATCCACTCATCAAGATTTTTCCTTGAAGAGTGCCAATGAGGAACTCTGCTTGACATGGATAGGTAGCTTGTTCCACAGTATGGGAAGTTTATGGGACAGGAATCTATCCCTGTAGCATGTTCTGTTTATTGTGGTGACAAGGTTTAGGTCCCTGGAGCATGTAGCTCGGAAGGATTGGGATTTCTTTAGGTGTAGCATGTCCAACAGCTCAGGGTTTGACATAGCTTTGTATGTTAGGCAGAGATCACCTCGGAGTAGGCGATATGCTACAGAGTAAAGCTGGAGTTTTTTGAGATGGTCAGCATAGGGCATCTGTTTCAGTCCCATAATCTTTTTTGTGATTTATTTTTGTGGTCTTTCCAGCTGTTGCAGATGTCTTGTGAGGTACATTCCAAAAGGGGCATTTTACTCAATAATGGGTCTAATGAGAGCTGAGTAGAGGGGAACAATGACCTATTTTTCCTGGATGAGAACCCTTTCGTGATGAGGTATGCCACATTGAAGGATTTCCTGACTACTGTGGCAATGTGATTGTCAAAGGAGAGACTACTGTCCACATGAGTCCCAAGGTCTCTTATCACACCTTCAGTGTTAAGTGGACTGCCGCTTATGTGGTGGTTCATGAGTATCGAGTTTTTACCAAAGGGGATGACAGTGCACTTTTTGACATTGAGCTTGAGGCCGTGGCTCTGACACCAGGCATCAATCTCAGTGAGGCCCTTCTGAAGGATGTCCACGTTGTTTGGGGACTTGACTTTGGCACCTAATTTGCAGTCATTTGCGATCTTCATCAGCCAGAGGCCCTCTGTGTTAGCCTGTACTTCAGAGAAGTAGATACCAAACAGGAGAGGACCCAAGACTGAACCCTGTGGTACTCCACTTGTCACAGGTTTGAAGTCAGATTTGGAGTCTGCAACTTTTACAGTATGGGTTATATCAAACTTTAAAATTATATAAAACTAAAATATATATTTATTATAAAAATAAAATTAACTGCATTGAATCAAGAGAGATGACGACAGCTGACAACATGCAGCCGCAGACCCCATGTAGAAAATTGGATATGGAGGCGGGGGGTTGATGATAATGATGATGAGTTAGTTCCAGTCAAGCTTCCATTGCACTAGTTAGCTAGATTATGAAAGTTCTCTGGCCTTTACCTTTACAGAAAAAAAGATTGTTTTGGTCTATGTGCATGTTTTTGGTCTATGTTTTAGACAACTTATTTTATTCATGTGTACAAGCTGTCAAACTCTCAACAAATTTAAAAAAATCCTTAGTACTCATGTTGACAAACTGACAATGTTTTGTGATAGATGATCATGAACCTCCTCCCCTCATTCCTCAGCACAGGTCATTTCAGTCACAGTCAAGAGGCAAGTAAACCTCTTTGTGTAAGCAGGACTATGGTTAATATGAAAGCACAAATATTGTCTTTTCCTGATAAACAGCTAACAAAAATGGACACTTTTCAGGGATGGCTCGGGACTCAGAGAAAATAGATATATATGTGCCTTTGCTATGGAAAACTGGCAGTATCTCCTAGAAAAAAAAACAAAACATAATTCACAAGTCATTCACAGAGTCAGCAAATTTTAATGAAAAATGATCTGACTGGCTTCAACACAGTTTCATCCTCTAGAGAGTTCAGCTCTGACCATGTACAAATGTCAAATGCTACCATGAAAGCAAGAAACAGACATCTTATACTGATAAAGCAGTGAACCCAGGACTGGTCTCTGCAGCCCTTGAAAATATTTATATGAGAAAAGCTTTAATGTCAGCAAAACATTTACATATATCCAGGAAAACTGTCTTCTAAGTGTTTCCTTCTAAATGGATTTTTAGAGTTGAAACTTAGGGCAAGAATTCAAATTGCTAACTAAATACTGACAAGTAAACACACTACAGAAAGGAATAGTACATACAGTTCAGACTCACCACGTTCATACAGCGAAATTAACTTATGCAACAAAACCATAGAAAAGCAGTCACTGACATTTTATAATTTCACAAGGGATAAAACTCCATGCCATGCAGCAGCAGGAACTCTTTCTTCTATCATCTTAAATGAGCCAGCTCTAAGTTCAATGCATCTAAGGATGGGGACATTTTCAACACTTACTTTCCTGCCAGTTTGGGTTTTGTTAGCCACGAATCATGATATTACAGAATATATATACACACACACACACACACACACACACACACATATGCCTCACCCTTCCACACATCCTTTTAATGTACACATTATTACACAACCTTGCCACCTGCCTTACACTAGCCCCCACATTAACAACTCTTTACTCTCTCAACTTCACTTGCATCCCTACCAAGTACTATCTATGTTGCTATCACTTTGACAGTCAAAAAAATAAAAATCATTGACAACAGTACTGCAGAATTCTTCTTCTTCTTTCGGCTGCTCCCGTTAGGGGTCACCACAGCAGATCAACTGTTTCCATTTCTTCCTGTCCTCTGCATCTTGCTCTGTCACACCAACCACCTGCATGTCCTCTCTCACCACATCCATAAACCTTACCTTAGGCCTTCCTCTTTTCCTGTTACCTGGCAGCTTCATCCTTAGCACCTTTTTCACAATATACTCTGCATCCCTCCTCAACATGTCCAAACCAACGTAATCTTGCCTCTCTGGCTTTGTCTCCAAACCTTCCAACCTGGGCTGACCCTCTAATATACTTACTCCTAATCCTGTCCATCCTCATCACACCCAGTGCAAATCTTAACATCTTCAGCTCTGCCACGTCAAGCTCTGACTCCTGCCTTTTTGTCAATGCCACTGTCTCCAACCCATATAACATAGCTGGTCTCATTACCCTCTTGTAGACCTTCCCTTTCACTCTTACTGATACTTGTCTGTCACAAATCACTCCTGACACTCTTCTCCACCCACTCCATCCTGCCTGTACTCTCTTCTTAACCTCTCTTCCACACTCACCATTACTCTGGACTGTTGATCCCAAGTACTTAAACTCATTCACCTTTGCACCTTTGCCACATCCACTCCCTGCATCCTCACCATTCCTCTATCCTCCCTCTCATTCACATACATATATTCTGTCTTAGTCCTGCTGACCTTCATTCCTCTTCTCTCTAGAGCATGTCTCCACCTCTCCAGGGTCTCCTCCACCTGTTCCCTACTCTCACTACAGATCACAATGTCATCTGCAAACATCATAGTCCACAGGGACTTCTGTCTGATCTCTTCTGTCAACCTGTCCATCACTATTGCAAATAAGAAAGGGCTCAGAGCTGATCCTTGATGTAATCCCACCTCCACCTTAAATGCATCCATCACTCACACTGCAGACCTCACCGCTGTCACACTACCCTCGTACATATCCTGTACCACTCTTACATACTTCTCTGACACTCCCAACTTCCTCATACAATACCACAACTCCTCTCTAGGCACCCTGTCATATGCTTTCTCTAAATCCACAAAGACACAATGCAACTCCTTCTGACCTTCTCTGTACTTCTCCATCAACACTCTCAGAGCAAACATCGCATCTGTAGTGCTCTTTCCTGGCATGAAATCATACTGCTGATCACTAATCATCACCTCCCTTCTTAACCTAGCTTCCACTACTCTTTCCCATAACTTCATGCTGTGATCGATCAGTTTAATCCCTCTGTAGTTACTACAGCTCTGCACATCACCCTTATTCTTAAAAATCGGTACCAAAACACGTTTTCTCCATTCCTCAGGCATCCTCTCACTTTCCAAGATTTCATTAAACAATCTAGTTAAAAACTCCACTGCCATTTCACCTAAACACCTCCATGCTTCCACAGGTATGTCATCTGGACCAACAGCCTTTCTGTTCTTTATCCTCTTCATAGCTATCCTTACTTCCTCCTTGCTAATCCACTGCACTTCATGATTCACTATCTGCACATCATCCAACCTTCTCTCCCTCTCATTCTCTCATTCATCAACCCCTCAAAGTACTCTTTCTATCTGCTCAACACACTCTCCTTGCTTGTGAGTATGTTTCCCTCATTATCCTTTATCACCCTTACCTGCTGCTGCACATCTTTACTAGCTCAGTCCCTCTGTCTAGCCAATCAGTACAGGACCTTTTCTCCCTCCTTAGTGTCCAACCTTTTATACAATTCTTCATACGCTTTATCCTTAGCCTTCGCCACCTCTCTCTTTGCCATGCACCTCATCTCCTTATACTCTTGTCTACTTTCTTCATCTCTTTGACACTCCCACTTCTTCTTCACCAACCTCTTTCTCTGTATACTCTCCTGTACTACTTCATTCCACCACCAGGTCTCCTTGTCCTCCTTCCTCTTTCCAGATGTCACACCAAGCACCCTTCTAGCCATCTCTCTTACTAGCTCTGCTGTAGTTACCCAGCTATGCGGTAACTCTTCACTGCCAACCAGTGCCTGTCTTAACTCTTCCCTGAACATCAACTCACAATTACCCTTTTTCAATTTCCACAATTTGATCCTTGGTGATGCCCTCACACTCATCCTCCTCTTCTTGATCACCAATGTCATCCTACAAACCACAATCCTATGCTGCCTAACTACACTTTCCCCTGCCACCACTTTGCAGTCTCCAATCTCCTTCAGATTGGCCCTTCTATATAAGATATAATCCACCTGTGTGCATCTTCCTCCACTCTTGTATGTCACCCTATGCTCCTCCCTCTTGTTAAAATACATATTCATCACAGCAATGTCCATCCTTTTCACAAAATCCACTACCATCTGACCTTCTGCATTCCTTTGCTTAACACCATATCTACCCATCACTTCCTCATCCCCTCTGTTCCCTTCACCAACATGCCCATTGAAATCTGCTCCAATCACCAGTCTCTCACCCTTGGGTACAGACATCACCACTTCATCCAACTCACTCCAAAATTTTTCTTTCTCATCCATCGCACACCCAACTTGTGGTGCATATGCACTAACAACATTCATCATTACAACATCAATTTCCAGCTTCATAAACATCACTCTATCTGACACTCTTTTCACCTCTAAAACACTCTTAACATACTGTTCCTTCAGGATAATGCCTACGCCATTTCCCCTCCCATCCACACCATGATAAAACAATTTGAAACCACCTCCGATACACCTAGCCTTGCTCCCCTTCCATCTGGTCTCTTGCACACACAATATACCAACCGTTCTTCGGTTCATCGTATCAACTAGCTCCCTCCCTATACCAGTCATATTGCCAACATTCAAAGTTCCGACCCTCACTATCACAGTCCTAGCCTTTACCTGCCTTCGGGCATGCCTTCCACCTCTTCTCCTCCTTCAGCCAACAGTAGCCCAATTTCCGCCAGCACCCTGTTGGCCAACAGTACTGGTGGCGGTCGTTGTTAACCCGGGCCTCGACCAATCCAATATAAATTTCTGTACAGTTTTCTGCATGTATGATGTGGCAAAATTTTATGCCGGATGCCCTTCCTGACGCAACCCTCCCCATTTATCTGGGCTTGGGACCGGCACAAAGAAATGCACTGGCTTGTGCATCCCCAGTACTGCAGAAAATGGATAATTACCTCTTCTGTACTCTATAATGTAATAAGTATCCTCTGGAAAACAACACTTGCTATATGTAAATACATGTCACAGTCTTATATTTTGGATTGTTTTGTATAATACTGTATAAAACTACTATGGATTTTACACTGTCATACTAATGTTATATTATTACCATGATAAGTACTGTCTAAATAACAATTAATGTTTTGCTATCATTTTGTTTGTGGAAATTTTCTCTCTGGGCCTCCTCTGAAAATGGACGCCATGTCCAGATGGACTATCCCAGTGAACAAATGTCAAATAAATAAAATATACCTTGTCCTTGATTTAAACTTCATGATGCAGAAGGTCCACCACACAGCAAGCATGTTGCTTCCCATAAACAAGGGTTGAAATCAGAAAATAATGACAGACGTTTGAGTTTCAGACTTCATACCCTTCAGAAAATTCATGCTAATGCAAAACATGTTATTCTGTCAATGTTCTAAGCTTGTAAGAGCAATATTTAAAAAGTGTCCCTATTTTGGGGCCTTTGTCCCCACACTATTTATGGCCTTTGTCCAGATTTATTGCTCTAAGAGGTTGAGAAATATGCTCTTCACTCAACTGTTCATCAGAGGAATCAGGGTCTTAAGAACATTTGAAAGGAATAGAAAACCAGGTAACAGAAGCAGGAGAAGCTAATCCCCAAGGGGGCTTAAGAGCTGTAAGAGCACTGAAAAGCACAGCCCTGTCAAAAAAGTAGGAATTCAAAATACTCTCACCTCATGGATTACGTGGTGCAGAATGTTTTAAATGTAAATCGGTACAGCAACATCTTATTATCATTCTATATAACAAGAAACATTACTGTAAGTCCTATAAATGGCAAGCTGTCTGCCAGCAATGACAAGAGCTGTTTTTTTCATTTACATACTCTGAATGTTAAGCTACTATATTTAGGGCATTACTCCTCCTTGTGTATAAAACTCTTGAAAAGTATGAAGCACCCTGACCAAGTAACTTAGAACCTACTATTAGCCCATATACAGTTCTGTTTGGATAGCATTCCCTAGCAACACCAACAACATTCTTATAATGCAGGTAAAAAGTCATAGAATAAGTACTATAGTCTCCCATCGCAAAATTGCTGCAAGTTCAGTCTAACAAATATATGTGAGATATCACCAGAAGTCCCTTCAGTTACATCAGTTTTATCCAAGCCATATTACCATTCTGTATTTATGTGAGACACCCTTAAATCCCATTTAACAGTTCTAATGCACCTAAAACGGCAGATGCATGAAAATGTTATTGATACTGAGACTTGATTGATCAAGAAATAAACTGAAGCATCTGCATCTCCCATACAGATTGCAGTTCTTTATCTAGTCCTTCCACCAAAGCCAGCATGACAAACAGTTAACTTTTGTATTGGTGTCATTACTCCCCTAATAATCTTTCTTTTAAAGGCAAGAAAAAATTATTCTATTTTGTCAGGTATAAGTGATAATGTACATGTGCTAGTCAAGGGTGCACCTAAATATTTCATGACTTTTTTTCCCATTTTTTGCCCTCCACCTAGAAAATATTGCCCTGTTTAGGAAAATAACAATTTTTTTTTTTGTTAACTTAAAGCAGTATTTCCCCTTTAATAAATCAGGTATTTTTTCCACAATAGCTGAAGTTTATTGCTAGGGACCGCTAATTTTGTTTATAAAAGTGCTTAGGGTAATTTTGTGAAAAGCTGTCTATTGCTTGTGTAAACTTTGAATTTTGAGGGACAGAAAAGTTTACAGAGGAAAGGGTAGGAAACTATGCGTCACTGTAATGTTTACCTGCCTTTTTGAGTCTGTCAGAGTGTGAATATGTGTGTGTGTGTGTGTGTGTGTGTGTGTGTGTGTGTGTGTGTGTGTGTGTGTGTGTGTGTGTGAGTGCATGTGTGCGTGCATGCATGCGCGCGCGCGCGCGTGTGTGTGTGTGTGTGTGTGTGTGTGTGTGTGTGTGTGTGTGTGTGTCTGAAAAGTGCTGACAAGGAAATCCTCTTCTACTTTTATTTTTTATAACTTAAGGGAGTAGGTAAAGTGATGTGAGTGCAAGCTTACTGCTTGTGAGCACTCATTGACAACTTATCTTTTGAATGACTCACTCTACCAATGCTTTACACATTCCTTGCTTCTTCCCAGGTGACAGCATGGATGCTCACACTGTTCTGAGTGGATATCTTCCCACAGTAACTAGAGAGAAAAAAAATCTTACCAATAAGTCCTTGCTGTTCTCAGGGACTCAGCTACACCTCAATCAATAGAGAGTGAATCTGCAGAAGCCATTGGCTTTTCTTCAGACCACTCAATTTCTTCTCCAGTAGTAGTTTAAAGACTATTGCAGAAGTGAGGAATATGAAGATCTATTGCTATGGGTAAGTGCAACATACACAACTGTACTATTTATTGCTAAAGCAAATTTCAATGTCTATAACGGGATTCCTTGTTTATTGCCTTTACTAAGTACCAGATCAGTATTTCTGATACTGGATTTCAAATTAACAATGATCATACCCAAATAAAGGACACCTATTATGTTTACCCAAAGTGTGGGGAATTTCATCAGCCTTAAACTGTGAATATTCTAATCATATCTGAGTGAAAACATTTTAGCATTCATATTTAGAATAATGCAAGTACTGTTGCATTAAAGATGCAATTCTACCAGGAGCAGCAATCTTCTGATATTATCAAAACATTCTTCATTAACTCACACTGATTCTTATCTATATGGTATCTGAGAGCTGACTGTAACCTATTAGCTCAATTATTCATAAGGATCTGAATACTTATAAAATTTCTCTCCTGAAGGAACAGTCACCTTCTAATAGCAGCTGCTTACCTTCCTACTCCTCCATACTCTCTTAACAAATTTAAATCCTTTATTCTTACTATCACCTCAGCTGTCCACAAGTATAATAATATTGTTATTCTAGATGATTTTAACCTAAACTACCTAGGTTCCCTGAGAAATGACATTGTCATATTCTAAGTCAATATCAATCTTATGCAGTTAATCAATCAAGCTACTCATCCAGATTTCCAAACCAGCTACCACTCCCTTACTTCCTCCTGGATCTACTAATTGCTAACAACCTTCGCATCATCTCCATTGCATCTGCTCTTCTACCCTCATTCAGCATCCACTTCTGAAAAACCTTTCAGATTTTAAACCAGTCACCAAACCTGTCCCCCAAACTAGTTATCTTCAGACTCAGATTTGCTATTGATGCAGATAACTTCAAAAAACATCTATCAACATTCAACTAGCCTCTCATTACCAGCGTAAAAAAAAAAAAAAAAAAAAAAAAAAAAACAGCTGGCACAGCTCTTCTGCATACCCTCCTTCAACTTTTAGGCAAATTCTTCCCCCTCATGTAGCACTTTTTGAAATACAGCAACCCCCCCCCCCCCCCCCAGCTAACCACTGAACTGAAAATTCTGTTCAAACTTAGGGACAATGTATGGTTTTCATGGAAACAAAACCCCTCACCATCAAAATTGTACTGCATTTTCCTCTCTTTGTGACCTAGCTAAGCAAGTCATAAGCAGTCACAAACAAACAACTTGCTCTGCTAGGCAAACTCAAACATCTCTGGCAGGAAGTAAACTTCTCACAGGTTGATAATCCACATATCCCACCTACATGCATATAACCATCCAGGCGTCTCAAGGTGAACTCTCAACTTCTGAATTTCTCAAGGAATTCAGCCCCCTCCCTAGCACTGCAGTCTCTCCCACCCCCTTTACTCATCCATCCCTTCTTTTTAATCCCCTCTTCTATTTTAAGAAAATTATTCACAAAGACCTTGATCCCCTACTAGAAAACATGCCCCTGGATACATTCCCTGCTGCAAATGACCTGCTCCCTCATTTTATATCACTTTGCAAAGACATTCTTAACACACCTCTTGCCTGTATTTATAACCTCTGCTTAACTCAAAATACAAGGTCAAGCATATGGAAAACTGTACTTGTCAAACCCATTCCCAAACAGCTTCAGCCAGAAAATGCCTCCCACTTTTGCCCTATCTCCATCCTCCCTACACATGGGAAAATGTTTGAAAAAATAATCTATAACCAACTATCCACTTACATCTAATAACACTACCTTCTCACTCTAAAACAGCATGCATTCTGGGCTGGCTGGAGTACAATGACAGCACTATGGTCACTTATAGATTAGATCCTTCTCAACTTGGATACGGGAAACTGTTTGGGACCTCTCTTCATTGATCTTGCCAAAGCTTTTGATTTTCTTGAAGACTTCCTAAATCTTAATTTCCCGAGCTGGTTCCATGTCTTAGGAAACAGATATTTGAAAGTCAAAATAGGCTCATCTCTATCACCTCCAGCTCTCCTTATCAGAGGATTGCACCAGGGATCCATATTTGCCCCACTGCTGTTTTCAATCTTTATTAACGAACTGCCCTCTTATCTCCCTAACCTTCCTATCACTGTTTAAGCAGATGGCATGGTTATTTTTCTATATAATCCATCACATTCAGCTATTCAAAGTCAGGTTTAGTCTGATCTCCACTCCATTAATTATTGGCTAAACAACCATAAGCCATTTAAAAAACCTCTCCAAAATAAAATTATGACATTTGAAACCTCAAAAATGCTATGGCTAGACCAGTTACTTACCTTCCAATGCCACATAGAAAACATCAGGAAAAAGGTCAGTTCCCTTTAATTTTCATTGAAAAAATCTCTCTCTTTTTCTCCAGCCCATCTACAGCTGCAATAGACAAAGGTGTCCACCTTATTCTACTTGAATATGGGCTCCCCATCATAACCACACCTCTAAAAAGAACGCATCCACTCTACAGTCCATTAAAAACAAAATCTGCTGATTTATTTCCAGTTCTGTCTCTCAGGAACACCACCTGGCCACCAGTCAACTACAGAGTTGAACAACTCCAAGGGTCTCTTCTTTTCAAACTACTTTGTCCTCCCTTGAGGACATAGCATGAACATATGATTCAGCCTTAAAGATGAAACTATTTACAAACCATATTAAAATGACTGCAAACCAAGGAGATATCTCCTACACCTTTGTGGTAGGAGGTATGGAAAGAAGCTCAGGATTTGGCACCCATGCCTTTGTCTTCCTATTTCAAGAGAGAGAAAAAAAGTAAAACTCTGATATAAGCTGGACAGCACATCACAGATAAATTGAAACCTGGATAAACTGTGCATTAAGCTGGGCAGCACATCATGTACAAATTGAAACCTGTATAAATACTTCTATTTCCATGAAAAAGGGGTCCTTGCATTTTTATTCAATAAGGAAACTTTTTCCTATAGCCCTAAAACTGGTAGCTTCAAAAAGCCATATGATTAAGGCATAGACTCAAATATTTTTTTTAAACTGCCAATGATTAAAGCCCTTCTACTATGAATCATTAAGTTGAACAACTGAATTCAACACATCAAAAGATCAATTGGACAAAAGAAATGTAAAATTAAGTATTTATTCAGGGGACTTGTTCAATTTGGGGGAAATCTCTCATACTCCTTGTACTTGGACATAGCAACTTCATGCTTGGACAAAGTTAAAAAGAGAGAGAGAGAAAAATCCTTAGACATAAAGTAGTCATCATCAGTGCAAGCTACATACACACTCAGGAAGCACAGTATAGTGATATCAAATGCAGTGCAATGATAAGGGAGGTTAGTATTGAGAAATCCAAGTTGGATTACTATCATTTCACCGATCACAGTTTGTGTGAGTTATCGGTTGAATGAACCACATCAGCGAAACAAAACAACAATTGACACAAAAGACGAACATGGAAGTGGAGAATGTTGAAATTGACATATTTTGAACATTGTCCGCACTTCCACAAGTGATACTACTGTGCAACACACAGTAAAGAACGTTTTTGCAGGGGGGCAAGCCCCCTTGCACCCCACATGTGGGGGGGCCCCCTGCTACTTATATATACAAACTCTGAGATCGCACTACAGTGAGGGAAAGGGTACATTTCCCAATCCCTGTTACAGTGTGATCTGCATTAAAATGTTGAAATACACAACAGTGTGCATTTCAACAATTTTTTTTTTGTTCTTTCAAAATATCAAATTGGACATTCAGACTAGTATAAATTGCACAAAGTCCGATCACCCTTTTAATAGTAAACTGATGAAACCTTGCCAACATTACTCTTGATGAAGTGTAGAAAAGTCACTTAAGGAAGGCCCATGGGAAAGGTCTTGTATAATTAAGACTAAACCAGCTTACTAGCTGCAGTTTATCCATGAAGAGCCCTCTCTGAACCACTGAAGATATGATAATAGATCTGTCCAGTCAAAGTGATTCTAGAACATCATTGTAGTATAGTTAAATAAGCTGTGACATGATAAAATATGGATACAAGAATGTGAAAAAGTCATATTAACCACAGCATCAACCCAGTATCATTGAACTATAAATAATTATCACACAAATCTCCAATTGCACTATTAGACCTGTCTCAAAAATGGATAACTATTCCTGCTTTAATAGTTTCACAAGCCTATGTGTTTCCAGATCTATGTTCATAAACAAAAAAGGGGAAAGAAAGGGAAGAGGCTTTCTGACTTCGTTATTTTGCCTTCACTGTCTAAGTTTTTTGCCTCTTTAGCCACAAGTGGACCCGAGATGTTCAGAACAGGGGTAACTGTTGAAACTGTGACACTAACATTACTATTATGCCATATACACCTGTAAACAGAGTCATCTAGTAACCCTAACAGAGACGGCGTAGAATAATGCAGACCACTGATTAATGAGAAGTGATTATAACCACAAAAATGTGTATAAAAAGAAGCCAGAAGCAATTCTCGACCAAAAAATAAAACAATTTATTAAAACAAGAATGTGTTTAGCACTTCTCTCCCAACTGTATAAAAAGAGACTTCATCAGAACACCAAATTAAAATCAGTACTTCCACTTATATGTTCTGTGATGTATGTTTCACATGAACAATACTTAAGAGATATTCCATCATATATAACAGCTCGCCAACATAGTAATGTCTTGAGACTTCATATTTTAAAAACACATACTACTCTACATTCAGAAGCAAATCTACCTAACCTGTATTTTATATATTTTATTTATCAACAATAAAATCAATCCCGAAAAACACCATATGTAAAAAAGTTTTTATATGCATTACATATTTGTGTCTGTGCATGCAGTAAATTGAATCACAGTTTTTAGATACAAATCCATATATACATAATATATAATACGTAACACATTCTTTGCTAAGAAGAATTTTATGTTATAAAAAGCTATAATTTAAGTTAACATCATAATTTTGCTGGTCTCAATTTAAAAGCTGGTTTAATGGACACAGTTTCTTTCAAACTTAGGGGGTGCTGGCATTTAATCTAAGTTGCCATAGAAGTTCCCTGTATCCTAAGTTAGTATCCCATAGTCTCCACCCCCCAGGTGGGTTAGTGTGTACCTGTTCTATAATACCACACTTAAATTTTTGAAAAGATGTGCAGCTTAAAGTGTGCATATATAATGCATTGTTGTAATTATTTTTAATAAAACATAATAATTGTGCTCATAAATTCTCTTTCTGAAAGGTCATTCAGCTTCCCCTATACAAATACTCCAGCATACTAAACTATACCAGATCTTAAGCAGTTTTCACTTTGCAAATTAAGTGTGATATTAATTATATTATCCAAATTTATTACAGTACCTTCAATACTATTTGGGCATTGCATACAATACCCACATTTTCTCATCCGTATTTTGAAGCTTAATTGGTCTCCACTCCTATATCTTCTGTTGTTCCTTTCACATAAACCTGTTTTTTCGCCAACTATATTGAACACTATGTCATTGGCTTTCATAATCATCCAGTTTTTCTCTATAATATTTGTAATATTTTTGGCACAATTACTGTACTGGACCACAAATGACCTTTCCAATTTGCTGTCCTTATTTTAACCTATCTGTTTAAAAGTGTCCATCTCTGTATTTACACCTACACTTAATACTGGTTTATATTAATCACTCCACTGTCAGGAGAGCTCAGCAGAGATTGTTTCAACTAGGCCTTCTGGATACCCTCTCTCTAAAAACATATCTTTAGATTTATACATTTCTGTCACCATATCTTCTTTTGTAGATGTTATGTGGGCTACACATCTTTTCAAAGATGTAAGTTTGGTATTATACAAAAGGTACAAACTAACCCACTGAGGGAGGACTATAGGTGACTAAATTAAAATGATAACTTCTACAATAACTTAGATTAAACGCCAGTACTAGCAAGGTTTAAATGAAACTGTGCATTAAACCAGTTCTTAAACTGAGTGCAGCAAGATTGTGATGGTGTTAACATAAATTATAGTTTGTTAGAAGATAAAAAGTTTCCTATTAAATAATTTATTACTTATTATTCATTATTTATTAATTCATTATTTAGCTATTTATGATTTTTTATGTAAACCGAGATTCGATTTACTAAATACATGTACATAAATATTTTGTAGTAGGGAATTTTAGATAAAATATGCATATGAACTAAAAAATGTTTTCACTTTTAATGACTTGTTTGATTGATATTATTGTTGATATATAAAATATATAAAATATGGATTAGGCAGATTTGTTTCTGAAATAGTTTTAAAATTCTGGGTCTCATGAAATAATTATGTTGGCTGGCTGTTATAGAAGGTAAAATATTTGTTTAAGTATTGCTCTTTTTAAACATGCATTACAGAGCTTATAAGAGGAAGCAGTCATTTTAATTTGATGTTCTGATGAAGTTGCTTTTCATGTAGTTTGGACTGAAGCACTAAACACATTCTTGTTTTAATAAATTGGTTTATTTGGTGGTCAAGTGTTGTTTCCAGCTTCTTGGTTTGTTTGCAGAAATACGCTTTGTATTTTGGTTCTTGGTAAGAAGTAATAATACTCATATGTACCAAATGTTATCATGTGAACATCATAAGAAGTGCAGGAACAGAAGGTGGGAGTCATGAAGTACTGGAATGTGTACACCTCCATGAATATATTGTGGTACCATTTGGGGATTCAGGAAACACCCTAACATGATGCTGCATGGTGCTCTAGCACAAAGGCATGTAGCACTGTATAGAACTGGACCAATCGCTATGCTGAATGCTATGGAGGCAGTTTGGGAGTGAGGCATATCCTAATTAGCTATGTGTTTTCTCTCCCAAAACCACCTCCTGTAAGGTATATACACACCAAGTGATTAAAGACATCACTTGACAGTGTAGATCAGAACAGCTGTTCCTACCACATCATGGTTTTGAACAAGGTTAAATGACCATTGCAAATTGCCTCCCATGACAATGGCTTGCGGATCGGAAGTGGATGGACCCACTATACATCATTGCTCACAAATCAGCGAAGTGCCTTAATGGTACCGGTATCAATCCAGGGTTCAGGGAGAGGGAGAAACTACTAGCCATCAAAGATACAATACATTGAAATCCCTTAATGGCACTGACATCACTATAGGGATCGGGGGGGGGGGGGTTGTGAGAACAATTAGCACCAGGGATACAATATATTCTGAAGTGCCTTAACTGCGCTAACATCACTACATGGATAGGAGAGGTGAGGTGAAACACTAGACACCAGGGATAACTCAAAAGATCAAAGTACCTTAATGACACCAACATCACTACAATGATGGGGGGGGGGCAATGTTAGTGACCAGGGATAACTCAAAAGTTTAAAGTGCCTTAATGACACCAATATCATTATAAGAATGGAGGGGGAAAATGCTAGTGACCAGGGATAATTCAAAAGAATAAAGTGCCTTAATGACACCTATATCTCTACAAGGATCAATGTGGTGTGGATGAAGGGGAGACACTAAACCCAAGGAATTCTACCAATGTGTCATAATGGCAATTAAAATATTTGCTCATCAGGGTGGGAGGAATCAACAGAAGATAAAATAAGGTAGTGTGGAGGTATGGGGACTTGTGTGTGTGTGTGTGTGTGTGTGTGTGTGTGTGTGTGTGTGTGTGTGTGTGTGTGTGTGTGTGATTGAGACTGTGGGGGAGGGGGGAAATTTCAACATAAGCTGCAGTTTACTACTGAGACACGCGGAGTAGCAATAATCTGCATGTTGCAACAGTAAAGGTGATTCAGAGATATGCAGATTAGCCAATAATGAGTTCTTAATCATTATAACTATCATGCATCTAAATCATAAATTACCACTTTGTGAGAGAAGGACCTTTTTAGCACAAACTGTACAGCTTGCAGTGGGCCCTTTAATGAATCCCCATGGTAATGTTTGCAATATTTTAATCATTACATGCTTTTGGAGTTACAGGATATATTAAATTCAATCACCTGAAGCAGGAGAAAGGAAGATAACCGAAAATCATTTTGCAGAAAAAAATGGTTGGCATTCTAGAAATTTTATGTTCCTGCAAATAAACCAAGGCTTTGTTCAGCATATCAGTAATAATAACAGAAAAAAAACGTTATATCATCCATGCAGGGGTGGATATTTATATCAATTTAATGCTGAGTTTTCCTTTTATGATCAAGGACTGTAAGTAGGATTCTTGGAAATGGCAAAATTTAAGTGCAAAAAGAGAGAAACACATTAATTCCTAAATTGTTGTATCAATGTTTTTGGAATATGATTGATACTAAATAATACAGTGCATCTTGTTGAAGAAAAAATTGCTGTTTCTCAGAGAATTCCTTATTCTCCAGAGGAGAGCATTCTTGGAGTTAGTGTATACAAGAACTGTGATCATGTGGGAGGGGAGTGCTGCAACCCCTCATTCAGGTGCAATTGACACTTTAAATTTGTAATGGGAAGTTTTGCACTTTGCTGCCATTTGAATAAGATCACACTTCATTTTTCAAAATTCTAGGCATCACAGTATCAAGTCTCAAAATTCTCGTATGTTGTTGTTAATGTACCATATCATCAATTCTCTAGCAATTTACTTACCTTCTGCTCAAATTATTCAAGCCCCCTAGTGTTTTTCTATAGACTTTCTCAGCCATTTTGTAACCAGATTTCTAAGAAGATCAAAGTTATTTTGTAACATCATGACCATATGCATCTCCGACAGAGTCCAGTCCATTGTGCAATGTTCCAAAAGGTCAGATTATTTATGCACCTCAAGCAAAGTTTCAGGTTCCTAGAAAAGCTACACTCCTTCTTTCAGCCACACTTGAAAAATGGATTGATATCTTATGCTGGATTTTAGTTCCTGTTTCTTTAATTGCAACAACACAATCTTAACTTACTTCTCAATCCCTGCCCTTCATTTGGAGTACTCATTGTCAATGTATACTTTGCAGCCATTCCCTATTATTTGTTGGTGTCTTTGGCAAGGTTTTCCACAGTATCTCTCTTCGTTTCTCTTTTGTCCACAAAGATAAGAAACAGTGTAGGCTTCTGAGAAAGTGAAGAAGGCATGGAACATAACTGATGTATTTTCTACATAAATGGAACAGAATATGAAGCAGATGGTATGATCCATGATGAGTTGCCATAGTCCCTTTGCTTTCCTGCAGTGTAAAATGATACTAAGAAAGAAACTGGGACAAAAAGCATGCAGATCTACTGGGATAAAGCTGAAATGAAATATGATAAATTACTATATTAACTAAAACTTCTGCAAAACATGCAGGATGCTTCTGGCAGATAGTACCCAATCTGCACCACACACCACCCTCCCAAACTCTTCAAGTGAAGAGGTTAAAAAAAAAACACCATTTCCATCATACCAATGAAATGGCCAGATACAGGACATGCCTTCCCACCCTCCTACCCTGAAGATTTGGGTCCCATTTCTGTGCCATGCTCTTAACCCGGCTTCCTTACATTACAGTAAAAAATAAAAAAATTGAAAACATATATACTTTTTTCTTTTAAACGGTTGCTTCAAATATAGCAAATAGTTGTTACAGTTTATACACTGCACAGAGCACTACTGCATTCAGGTTTTAGTTTAAAAAAAGATTTTTTGTACATTTAAACTGTAATAAACTGCTTGCTACAATTATAGCAAACAGCTTCTAGAGTTTATACTCTGTTCATAGTCTAGGGCACTCAAGTTTTATTTAAAAAAATCTTTTAAACTGTAGCTAACTGGGTGCAAACGATGTAACTACATGAAGAGAGACATAATGGAGCTCTCGGAACATTTGTCTGAGGCAAGTATGAACCTATCTTTGAGCAATATTTGACCATCACCAAGAATAATGCAGCAATATAGACAAAATATAATTGACTTCAACAATTAGCTTAGATCCCAGTATTATTCAAAGAGCTGCAATATATCAGCCTGGGAAGAAATGGTAGCCAGCTCCAACCACTTTGCCAGGGGTGGCCTTCAGATCTTCTCCCAAGTCTTTTTAATATTTGTTAAAAACCTTGGCCACATCGATAGTACCTTTTTAGGCATTGTCAGTCTTCTAAACCTTCCAGCATAACTAATCAGAATCCAGATGACATTAAGCTATAGCTACTGAATGCTAGGACCCTTAACAAAAGAAAGTCAACACTCTATAAAGCACTACTTATCATGGAAAATACTGATATATGCATTGTCACAGAGACCTGGTTCAACACCAGTGAAAGCACTCATTGATTCAGGGCCTCGGTGTCAATCACTCGTATAGGCCCACTGTATTACATAAAGGCATTAAAGGCAGAGATGTCTCTAGATTTAAAAAAAGAAAAATTCTCACCTCCAGATTTATTAAACAATTTAATATCCTGGAACTCCTCCATGCCCAACTTATGATAAACAAAACCCCTTATCACATCATAGCTAACTAGAGGATCCCCTCTATGTCCCCCATCCCATAACTCTTGCTGGATTCACTTCAGAAGACTGAAATCCCAAAATTTTGAATTCAAAAGACTGAGACCAAAATCCTGAAAGTTCAAAAGACTGAAACTCAAAATATTGAATCTCAGAATACTGATTCTCAAAATACTGAAAACATACAGGATACCAACACTTACTATATTCCAGCAGAAGTAGATACAGAAACAAATATAAGACAAACCATATAACTGTTCTCCAAGTATAAGCAGTCTGCTACTTAAATATGTCATCTCCAAGATTGCACTTCACTACACTAACATGAGTTATGTTGCAGTATAGCAAGTTCAAAAGTCACAAAAGACTGAACACTGCTGGAGTCAAACACCTTCGTTTATTAAAACACCAAACACACAAAGTATGAGCGCTTTCGGGCCTCTGCCCTTCATCAGATAAAGCCTCTCACAAAATCCAAACTATTTAAAAAACAAGTTAGCCAATGAAAATGTGTAAAAAATCAATAAAAGACCCGCCTATTTTTAAGGGCGGGTTTCATAGGAATGACTTCATTAAGCCCAGGACTCCTGTGAGCCATAAGTTCAACTATCCATTTTGATTCAGCTAATTCAGTTAGCTGTTTAATGTCACCCCCTCTTTTATTCATTCGCACATTCACTATCACTCTAAATTTAAAACCATGCAAAGGATAAGCTTCCAAATGTCTATACAATGCATTATGTGTGTCCCCATTCCTGATTGAAGAGAGGTGCTGTAGGATTCTGACTTTAAACATACAGTTGGTCTTGCCTACATAAAAACTGGTGCAGGAATGACACTCTGCCAAATAAACCACATTTGTGGTTCTACAGGTCGCTTTCCCTTTGAAGCTGAATGCCCTCCCTGTAACCGGATGTACAAAGACATTACTACTGTCTATATGATTGCAGGCTTTGCAGGAGCCACAAGGGAAAGTACCCTGTCTGTTGGTGGACATGCCACTACTGATCGGTCTTATATCCTTACACAACAAATCCTTCAAGTTTCTATTCCTTTTATAGCTAAACATAGGTTTATCACCTATGATGTTTTTCAGACTAACATCACTGGTCAAGATGTTCCAGTTCCCTCGAATAAGTTTACAAATGTCCCCAACATTACTTCCATAAGTCAACAATAACCTAGGATCACTTCTGACAGATCTTTTATATCCACCATCCGTATGCGTCAGTGTGTTACCCAGCCGTGGTTTATACCTGTCCTTTCTGTAACATTTACTGATATCTACCTTGCTGTTCACAATCTGTCTATTATAACCCCTGGTGTAAAGACATTCCTTCAGAGTGTCTACTTCTTGTTCAAACGTATTATCATCCTTGCTGATTCTGGAAATCCTTGCTACCTGCCCCTGCACTATGTTGGAAAAAGTGTATCGGGGATGCAAAGTGTATCGGGGAACAAAATCGGCTAATGAACTGTCACTGCCTCTCCAAAGGATAAAAATATCATCTACAAAACGCATATACTAATTTGACATTTGCACAAAGGAAAGCATTATATAACCTTGGGAACAATGCAGATTTAACCATTAGAATGGCGGATAAGGGGGGTGCTGTAGTGGTTTTGGACACCCATTGGTATGATTGTAAGCTACAAGAGTTATTGCAGGATGTTGACACCTACATTCCGATAAACCCATTGGGTGTGAAAAGAGTGATAGACAGGGTACACAATAGTCTACGCCAGTTCTTGCACAGCAATCTGATAGATGATGATCTATTTAAATTTCTTTGGATAGACAAACCAGTGACACCTGTATTTAAAGCTCTACCGAAAATACACAAGTCAGAGACCGACCCACCCCTCAGACCTATAGTGTCAGGAAGGGGTTGGGTGACAGAGAACATCTCCATTTGGTTGGAGAGTGAGTTGAGACCCTATCTAAGTAATTTAGATAATGTTTTATTAGATACGGGACATTTTTTGAAATCTTTAGGGGCTTATACAGGTGTTTTTGATGGTGGTTTACTTATGGTAACTATGGACATACAGAGTTTGTTTACCGTTATAGGTAATGGTTATGGCATCAATGCTATCTCGGAGTTACTGCCTGAATTGGGTGCTACCACATGGAAGATTGAAACCATAGTGGGATTGCTCAGCTTGGTGTTGGAGAACAACGTCTTCTTTGGGTTGGAACAAGTATATAGGCAGGCACAGGGGGTAGCCATGGGCACCCCCTGTGCCAATACTTATGCAAACCTTGTATTGTCCTATTGGGAGAGAAATAATGTGTTGAGTAACTCGATATGGAAGGTCACATTATACAGTATATGCGTTTTGTAGATGATATTTTTATCCTTTGGAGAGGCAATGACAGTTCATTAGCCAATTTTGTTTCATACCTGCATACCACTACTTCTTTTCTGAGGTTTACTGTCCACAGCTCATGCACACAAGTTGATTTTCTGGATGTCAGGGTTTGCTTGACTCGGGAAGGCTTTTCATCAGGCCTATATAGAAAAGATTGCTGGAAAAATACTTTGCTTTCCTATGATAGCATGCATCCCCGATACACTTTTTCCAACATAGTGCAGGGGCAGGTAGCAAGGATTTCCAGAATCAGCAAGGATGATAATACGTTTGAACAAGAAGTAGACACTCTGAAGGAATGTCTTTACACCAGGGGTTATAATAGACAGATTGTGAACAGCAAGGTAGATATCAGTAAATGTTACAGAAAGGACAGGTATAAACCATGGCTGGGTAACACACTGACGCATACGGATGGTGGATATAAAAGATCTGTCAGAAGTGATCCTAGGTTATTGTTGACTTATGGAAGTAATGTTGGGGACATTTGTAAACTTATTCGAGGGAACTGGAACATCTTGACCAGTGATGTTAGTCTGAAAAACATCATAGGTGATAAACCTATGTTTAGCTATAAAAGGAATAGAAACTTGAAGGATTTGTTGTGTAAGGATATAAGACCGATCAGTAGTGGCATGTCCACCAACAGACAGGGTACTTTCCCTTGTGGCTCCTGCAAAGCCTGCAATCATATAGACAGTAGTAATGTCTTTGTACATCCGGTTACAGGGAGGACGTTCAGCTTCAAAGGGAAAGCGACCTGTAGAACCACAAATGTGGTTTATTTGGCAGAGTGTCATTCCTGCACCAGTTTTTATGTAGGCAAGACCAACTGTATGTTTAAAGTCAGAATCCTACAGCACCTCTCTTCGATTAGGAATGGGGATACACAACGCATTGTTTAGACATCTGGAAGCTTATCCTTTGCATGGTTTTAAATTCAGAGTGATAGTGAATGTGCGAATGAATAAAAGAGGGGGTGACATTAAACAGCTAACTGAATTAGCTGAATCAAAATGGATAGTTGAACTTATGGCTCACAGGAGTCCTGGGCTTAATGAAGTCATTCCTATGAAACCCGCCCTTAAAAATAGGCGGGTCTTTTATTGATTTTTTACACATTTTCATTGGCTAACTTGTTTTTTAAATAGTTTGGATTTTGTGAGAGGCTTTATCTGATGAAGGGCAGAGGCCCGAAAGCGCTCATACTTTGTGTGTTTGGTGTTTTAATAAACGAAGGTGTTTGACTCCAGCAGTGTTCAGTCTTTTGTGACTTTTGGATTTTCGTTTTCTTTCATCTGACTGAACTTTGGTGAGGCACTTAACAATATTTGTGACTTTTCAGTATAGCAAGTTAGAAGGGAACACGACTAAGGTTACAACAGGCAGTCATGAAACACATAATGGTATATTTGCCACTTTGTTCTGTGGAGTGCAATCTCAGAGTTGATATATTTAAGTAGCAGGGTGTGGGGGGCCAGGGTGGAGGGGCTTGCCCCCCTGCTTATACTTGGAGAAGCGGTAAACAGTTTATCTTTTATTTGTTTCTGCATGTAGTTGTGCTGAAATATAGTAAGTGTTGGTATCCTGTGTGTTTTCAGTATTCTGAGATTCAGTATTTTTTGTTTTCAGTCTTTTGAACTTATAAGATTTTGGTCTCAGTCTTTTGAAATTCAAGATTTTGGACTTTAGTCTTCTAAAGTGAATCCCTCCTGCCAAACCAGTATGGGGTCTCTGTGTATTAAGCCAAACACCATTATCTTGGGAGACTACAACTATCCCTTCATAAAATAGTATTGTATATCTTTAATCATGCATGTGTAAAAATGTTTTTTTTCAATAAAAAGTCTCTGGATGAGTTAGCCCACACACCAGCCTAGAGCAATAAAATACTGGACTTACCAACATAGAACAGTTCTGGTCCCCAACAATTGTTACCTCCTCCCCAGTCGAACTGGATGACAAGGCAGCTACATTCACCTTAAGACTAAATCCTGAAGTATTGTCCAGTACCTTGGTATTCAGAGACTATCCAAATGTCAAACTGCAAGAACTGAATGATGACCTGGCTAACTTTAGATGCCCCCTTCATCTTATCAATCCCACTGCTTACGTAGAATCCTTTACAGTAAAATTCTATATAAATTATAATAGTTGCACAGATGCAGTTACCCCCCCCCCTCAGAACAAATGCAATATCAAATTCAAAAATAAACTCATATAGTTGAACCTTTAGATAAACAGGCTCTATAATAAACAAAAAAAGCTCACTGCATGCAAAAATAAATCTAACTCTGAAGAAGTAAAAAAAAAAACATGTTGCTAAATTAAACAAGGAACTTCAAATACTGATCAAGTCAACCAAACCTGATATGAGGTAAAAATAGCCACTCAGGTGAAAGATAACTGCAAAATCTTCATTACCTGTGTTACAAATCTCAGAAACAATTCCCAGCACAGCACGGAAGTAATAGCAAATGATATTACATACCTGGACACAGACAACATGGCAAATTCACTAGTGGACAAATTCAGCTCAAGCTTCACCCTTCCTCTTCCCAATATTCTTAGAATAAATACATGCATCCACCCCCTACCCCCCTCAGATCACACAAAAACATGCTCTCAAGGCTGAATCGAAGACCTATGGGCTGGATAACACAACAGGCTGTCAACTGCTTACACCACCAAAACATGACTTGTCAGACCCCTAAACAGACTATTTAGTATTATACTCACAACAGACTAATACTGAATATAGACAACAGGCTAAAAGGCCATATGGATGGTGTACAGCAACAGCCATTCCCATACACAAAAATGGGGATTCAATGGACCTTGTTAAATATAGACCGATGACTGCAAATTTGGTGCAATCATAAACTCCCCAGAGAAGAATAGGACTATATGTTTTTTTTTCCCTAAACAAATACATGATGAAAAAAAAAAACACATCACCTATAACAAAATGCTGAGAATTGTATAACTGTATCCTTTGGCTATCACTCTCCTAATAACTATGCTATTGACAATGCAACCATGAAAACTGACCCCATATTTAGAGATTTGGGAACCTAGGTCAACAATGGACTGTACTTTGATCACCACATATCCACTGTTGTAGAAGTCCTTTTTTGATGCATAGCTTGTTTCCAAAGGTATGTTGTCCACATCTAGGGGCATAACTTTTTCACAGTGCTTTGCATTCATTGAGGTGATCATTAAGCATAATACCCCTTTCATCATTTACTTGTTGAAACACTTCTCAGAACTGGAATTACCGCAATGCTTTCTCACTAAAGAAATCAAGGGCCTAAATAATAAAAACTATGCAGGGCAACACAAAACCTTGCTTCTTTTCTCGGTATCATAAGGGCTTTTGAGAGGCATCCTCTGACTAGAGTATAAGCCTCAGCAGACCCTATTCTATCATACGTATTACACATTTGCAAAACATCTGCTCCACGGACCTCAAGTTCTTTTGCAAAATTAACAAAATTTGCTTGAGGGATGTGTCTCAGAGAATATTGCTTCTATGGAACCTTTTTCCACTCCACTTTTAGCAGAGTACTTCTCTTACTTTACTCAAATTCAGTTTGCCTTAATTGATGGGTAACAGCCAGTTCCCACCTGTTTTCTCAATACAGGTCTTCATGAATAGGGGAATTATGTGAGTACCCCAACATATATTTGTTTGGCTTCTTTTGATATTCATATTATAAAATAGATGGGCTAATAATTAGCATTGGACTGCAAGGATAGGCTTCTTATGATCCTCTAAGATCAATAGCCTAGAAAGAACCTATGAACTTATGATGAAAGGGAACAGACTAGTAAAAGATGTCATCGCTGCGGGCCCTGGAGAACATTTAATAAAATCATAAAGGTATGTTAGTTCAACTTCAGCACGATACTCTTATTAAAACATTTGGCATACGCTAAACTATCAATAATTGAGCATTAAAAATTCTTTTGTAACCATTATAAGCCATTAGGTATTCAGAATACCATACTGGTCACAAACTCAGACTTAGTTTTTAGATATTATGACTTGGAAAGACTAGCCACTCTCAATGTTCATGTACAAGTTAGTAAGGTACCATTCCAGCATCAATTGCAAACATTATCTCCTTTATCCCATTTACTTCTGACAGTTCTTTTTTTCTTAGTTTTATATTACTTCTGGGTGTTCTCCTTCCTCTATTTAATAATCATTTTCTTCTTCTTCTTTTTGTCTATTTTTTAAATAAAGAAAAATAATCATTGTTGGTTTTTAAGGAATATCACTTAAGCATAGCACTACTGAACCAATTCAACATTGCTTTCTGGACATCATCACTCTTTTCTGGATAAATGTGAAGCTAAATTAGTTATAGAATAAAATAAAATGTCATGCTACTTTGCATGTTTGAAAACATTCTGTTTGTGACTTACATTATCCACTCTTCTGTAAAAAACAAACAAACATTAATTTCATCATTATGTAAATCACTTGCCCTGGAGAGGGTTGTTATGGTAGCAAGCTGAGCAGGATAGACCATACCACCTATCTTCATGACAAGTGGGATAAATCAGGCCATTCTATCAGTAGCAACAGTCTCTGGGCTTCTAGGTATCTTCACTCATATCAAAGTAAGAGGAGAGCATGATTTTTCTAATCTGTCTCAATTTTTTTTTGCCTAGGTTTCCACCTTGTCGGCTACATCTGGTGTACCTCCCATGGAAGACACTCAGAGATATCCTCACAGGCTTCCAAATTAACTTAACTGACTTATCTCAACAGACAGGTCAAATGCCTATACTTTCAGGTCATCAAGTATTGCCAAGCTCCTCATTTGGATATTGAAATTATGCCCATCTCATGTGTCAGGAGCTTGTTTCAGTAGTTTGTATTCATGCTGCCATCTTTTCTGTCAGTACTAAAACCTCATGATTATGCATGTGAAGGGCAACATAGACTAAAACCTCATGATCATGCATGTGAAGGGTGACATAGACTAAAACCTCATGATCATGCATGTGAAGGGTGACATAGACTGAAACCTCATGATCATGCATGTGAAGGGTGACATAGACTAAAACCTCATGATCATGCATGTGAAGGATGACATAGACTAAAACCTCATGATCATGCATGTGAAGGGTGACTAAAACCTCATGATCATGCATGTGAAGGGTGACATAGACTAAAACCTCATGATCATGCATGTGAAGGGTGACATAGACTAAATTCTTATGATCATGCATGTGAATGGTGACATAGACTGACCAGTATATTAGTATCATCATTCTGACTCATCTCTTGCTTCACCACCAGTACACCTCCACCACTGACACAGATGCCTCAACATGCTCATCAATCTCCTGATTACTTGTTCCTTCATTTTGGACAAGACCTTAGTTTATTTAAATTCTTTAAAAGTTGTCCCTATTTCTGGGCTTTTGTCCCACTTTTATCTATGGCTTTATCCCGATTTCTTGCTCTAAGAGGTTGAGGGGTATGATTAGAGTGAATAAAGCAGTTATCAGGAAAGGATAAGTTAAGCTTGATATGGTGATGGCTAGTAGATAAATGAGGAAAAGAAAACAAAAAAAAAAAAAAAGAGAGAGAAGGGTAAGAAGTGGAGTAGACAGGTCAGCAGATTTAACTCTGGAAATTAGAGGGAGTGAATATATTTAGCATAGTGCTGAGGGTGAGGATACAAAACTCATTTCTCCGCTACAGTAACCATTTATACGTTGGCGATTAATAAGCATGAGTCCTAGAACAAAGATGCAGGATTTGTGAAACAGCAGTTTAAGGTTCATGTATTCTCCTTTCTCCATGGTATGGCAAATGTAGAGTACAGGAATGATTGCCCTAATGCAAACATTATTTAAAAGGAGAACAGTAAGTTTTGAAATGCAGTAGTCTCCCTTTGGATTGCCTTTTTTATTTTTGTAATTTCATGACTTGTAGTTACATGTACCAAAGTTACAATAAGGTGGTATAAAATACAGCGACCAGTAACTCTCAGCTGAGTCTTGGACCCTATTCTGCTATAGTACTTCCTATAAGGCATTCACTGCTATAGCCATATGACCACTGCAAGTGTAAAAAACACATGCAGGCAGTATTGATGAACTCCCTTGACTACTATATTATCTGCACAATGACAAGGAGTTAATGTCATGGCAGAGTGCTTATTAGTCCCCCTGAGTTAGTGGCATAGCTGTTAGATGATACCTCATTTCTGGCACCCTGTCATATACCTTCTTACTTAGACTAGGAGTGGGCTTCCTCTATAACTCAAGCACAAATGTAAACCAGTAACCCAGTTTGCCAGTCTAGGGCTACTGTAGCAGTCATGCAGAATTCAAAATGCATGTAGCCACATCATTCCAACATTCTACGGCACCTGTATACATAATACTTACAGTACAAAAAGTTCTTTCTAGTTATATAAGACGACCATGACAATAGCCACTCACTGGCAGAATTATTTCCCGGTATGTTATTATTATTATTATTATCAGCCTAATCCTTGCAATAAAGTCAGGACAATCAAAATCTTCATTATATTGCTAAAACACAGAACATTTTCAAGATATTTTTTTTTTAGTAATAAACTTTAAATGATTCATATTTATCCCTCAAACATGTCTTGTCCTATGGACAATGCATAAAAAAAATACTGAAAACACTTTCTACAACAACAAGTATAGTATATTTGGTATAAGGAAATTTTAAAGTGTGCTTTTGATTAAACTGAGTGGTTCGTTATTTTAAAGCACTACATCTTTAAAGTTTGAATAGCAGCATAATTATGTAATTATGATGTCACTAGTAATACTAATTTAAACTTGTAGTGTTTTTAATTACAAGGTCTTCTGAGGAAGTTTGCTTTAGTGCAAATGAAAAGCATTTGTATTAGTGTGTTTACATTGTACTTAAAGATTTGGATCATACAGTTTATTGTATTCCGCAATAAACTTTTTACAGTGTACCTTGGACCAGCTTCTCGTCAGTTGTTTTGTTTTTTCATCTGTCTTCAGTTAAACCCAGTTTGTTAATCTGTTCTATTAACTGACCCAGCGAAACCATTGCTTTTGTGACTCCAAACTAATGCAAACAGTTTAGATATTTGTGATGCTATGCTGTGATTTTAATGGTGTTAGTCATTCAAAGCAAACAGTCATAATTATATATATATCTGTAAACTGGATCTTTTCTGTGATATTGCCTCATTTAATTTCTACATATAATTTGGGTTTCTAATACCGTGCTGGGAATAGACCTCATTCATATGTCAAGGTATGATTAAAATTGATGAAATTAGTATGGTTTCAGTCTTTGATGTTAGCCAAAAGTGATCTTTGCACCACCTGCAGTGTGCCCAGAACTGACTTCTTCTCCAGTACAAACAGTGGATATAAAAAGTTTACACACCTCTGTTAAAATGCCAGGTTTTTGTGATATAAAAAAATGAAACCACAATAAATCAATTCAAAACTTTTCCCACATTTAATGTGACCTATATCCTGTACAATTCATTTTAAAAACAAAAAAATCTGTTAGGGGAAAAATATAAAAAATAAAAACAATGTACAATATGCTGGTGGCATAAGTGTGCATGCACACCCTTAAACTGATATTTTGTTGTGTGTGCACACCCTTAAACTAATACTTTGTTGAAGCACCTTTCTTTTGTTTTTTGGCATTCAGTTGCTCCCTGATTTTTTGATTACTTATGTTCTGATTTCTATTCCAGCTTGTCACAGATATGCTTCTGCTAAACTAAGCAGGAAAGTAATCTTAGACTTGTTCCCTTCATGTTTTAAAATTTTCACTATGATTAGATCTGGTGAGGTTGGCAGATATGTATGCAGTCCTACAATTACAGATCTATATATGCAGTCAAATTCGAGGAAGCCCATACCTCCTTCATAACCAAGAATATATAATCTTAGCATATGCTAATTTTTATATATCATTTGAAAAGCATGAACAATTTTTATTGTTTTCCTGTCCAGCTGACCCAGTACCTTTTGGGGGCAGTCAATCACCCCAAAACTGTAAGTTAGAACAGGAAGAGAAAATTGTTTTATAGCTTAGACTTTGTTCCTATATGTCAGGGTTGCTTCAAGTATTCATTTTAATTAAAAAAAATGGGTCTATATTAAATCAGCAAATGTTTAAAAAAGTGAACGCTGATTTATCGACCACATGTAAATGAAAGCTTACAATCCCGAACACTTGGAACAGCATTTTTTTTCTCAGGGGAAAAAAATCGCTATTCCAGAAAAAATAAATAAATAAATAAAATAAAAATAAAAACTTAAAACATTACATAAAGTGGGGGGCTTCACCCCCCACACCCCCTATTTAAGTATACCAACTCCGAGATTGCACTATGGTGAGGAAAACGGCAAAGTAATGGAAGCGGGCAAGCAATTTCTTTCCCAGGGAAAGAAATCGCTTATATGCCATTTCACTATTTTGCTGTTTTGTGCTTTCAGGTTTGATCAAGATGCATTTGAAGGATTGTGTCTTCGATTATATAATAGAAACCCATAAAAAATATTCCTTACTGAGTTTTATTTGCATTTGTTCATGTTTTATTGTAGATCCTTCATCAATTCAAAAATATTTATATACTCCATCCTGCTCAACTTCCTATATATCACATTCTTGTCCCAGACTGATATTTTCTTGGTGCTGCAGCATTCCAGCTTTAAATGTTGCTTTTGTATGTTTATCAAGACCAAACTAAACTCTTTTATCATCTGAGAAAATTTTACACACTTGCAGCTGTGCTTTCAGCTCCTCATCTGATGAAGTATACAGTTTTAAATCATCCACAAAAAGAAGTTGAGAAGTCTTTACACTTTGTTATTGTTGGGGAGCCAAGTTATAACCATGACCTAATCTGTTAAGTAGACATTTTAATGGGTTAAGGGCAAGGCAAAAGAGCATTGGTGACTTTTTTTCCTAAGATAATAATTTGTCCTTTATCATGACTTACATGCAAAGTGGTTTGGCACTGTTTCATGGTCTCTGTAATGTAATTAATTAATATAAGATATATCTTAAACATCCGTAAACACTCCTGTATCCATGAATGTGGGATGCTGTTAATTTTTTTTTTAATCTAGCTATGCCATACTTAGATTCTTCCCCTTTTTACAATTCTCCATTCTGACTTTTTTAAACAATAAATGATCCTTTGTACCATATGCCTTTCTTTTGTTACCCTTTTGTTCTATTGACATGGTTTAATTTTCTTCTAAATGACAATAAACTCCATTGGCATCAATTCCAGTACATAGTTTATACATCGTAGGAAGGCAAGTTATTGGTCTGTAGTTTTTAAGATAGCTTGCAGTTTCACTCTTAAAGAAGAGTTTTTTTTTTTTTTTTTTTTTTTTTTGTTAACCAGGTTGTTGTCTGCTTGGGATGTGCATATAGTTTTTATTCGGAGCTAAATCTTCATGTAAAGATGATAATACTTTTTGCCAAATGTTAAGTACTGTATCTAAGCCTGGGGTTCTCCAGTTAGGAGTTTTTCTTATTTTTGCTTCAATTTCTCTGGCCGTTACTTCACACATTTCGTATCTTGTACTCAAAAGTTTTATATGTTCCACAGGGTCTTCATAGATATTTCTCCAAAATGTGTCTTGTTTTTTTTTTCTTTTCTTTTTGGTGGTGTTTCTACTCCTTTTGCTTTATTTCCTAATTTTCCATGAAACTTTTCTGGGTCATCACTGAACTGCGTATTTTGTACTTTTCATTTATATTTATTTGCATGTCTTCTAAATGTTTCTGCCTGTGCTGATGTCTTTTGTTTATTATTTGCAATAGTGTACAATAGAGCCTGATCTTTTCTGATACTGCACATTGCTTTTATCACATCCATCTTTCTAAGTATTTTTGTTGATCTGTTGCCTCTTCTATACTGTTCTAACAATGACACTTCTTTATGTAATTGCTTTATAGTTTTCTGTATTCAATACTTCTATGATGCATTTGATTTTTTTCTGTTACTTTCCCTTATTGCCTTCTGTTTTTGTGATAAGACTTTCCCCAGGATTCAAGCTCTGCATGGCATGCAGGAATAGTGCAGGAGCTGCTGGAGGCAATACGGCCGCTGTGTGATCCAGGAATAAGCTCCCGGGACGTGCACGAGTGCTCCTGCACTATTCCTGCATGGACACATCTCCTGTATGCAAATTACCCCATTTGCAGGTGAAAACCATGCAAATGAGGTGAATTTGCGATCCAGGAAGCTGGCAGCCAGCTGTGCAGGACTAGTGAAGTCTGCAAAAATGTAAACAGTTAGTAAACGAGTACATTTCTGCAAACTACAAAATGGATCCATGACAGCTCCAAATAAAGGGTGTATATAATGTGGAATTTATACCAATGGCCAAATATATGGCCTTTGGCACAGAAAACATCTGAAAAAAAAAAAAACTTATTTTTTTTAGCCGATTTCAGCTGTTTAAGCATTGGGCAGTGGCCCGCAAACAGGATCGGGCTGAAAATAAAAAAAAAAAAAAAAAAAAAAAAAACTTGAAATAAGCATTCTATCCAAAATCACAATTTTGCCATTATACTCAATGGCAGGCAGAAGACAACATGGCCAGTGAATAGTGATTGCTAAGGGGGAAGGCTCAGTGTCAGACTTGTAACTAGGCATTAGCAGGCAATCCTATGCATATGAAGGAATGATACTGAATCCTAGATCCCCCCTCATGGCTAGCCTGCACCCAACCGTGTCAGTACAGGAAGACCATGGTGCAAGACTAAGATCTAGCTGACATCATAGAGGGGTGTGCCAGTCATACTGTAAGCTTATCGGAGCCCTGTGGCTGGGGTTTGCCCTTAGTTTAGCAGAGCTAAGCAAGGGGGTGTGTCTGAAGCTGCCTAGCACTCTTGACATTGACTGAATAGGTCTGCGTGCTGTGCACCATGTTTTAAAGGAAAAAAAGTAAACCAGGTAATAGCAGCTCCATGCACATCTGAGCACTGTGTTTGTGTGGCATGCCCCTGGGCTTAAACAGGAAGGCAATGGGAAGGGAAAACTGCAGTAGGAAGGTAATTAAGGAAAGCTAGCCTAGCTGGCAGGTAACGTATCAGAATCAGCCAATTACTCAGGCAGCAGCCCAGCCCAACCCAGCACACTACTATAAACTATGGAAACACTTTTCCCTCTGGTTTTTCCCACAAACTCTACACCACAAATGTACATAAGCAAGGACATTTTACCAAACAAAAGCAACAAAATGATAAGGGCTGCAGCAGCTATCATAAATCAACATGTGGAAGAGGCTGAAGGTGGTGAGGATGAGAATGTTGTTGACCAACCCACAGTGAGGAGAAGGAGAAGAGTGTACAGACCCAGGGTAAACTACCAGGAGCTACATGAGCTGGAGAGAGTGGAGCGATATAGGGTGGACAGGGACCTCCTACAACAAATTGTCGAGCTGTGCCAGCCATACCTCAAACACAGAACCAAGAGAGGGGAACCTATCCCAGTGGATACCAAGGTATGTATAGGCCTAAGAATGCTAGCCACAGGTACCTTCCAAAGGCCAACTGGGGATATCATGGGGCTCTCACAGGCATCAGCATCCAAGGTACTCTACCAATTCCTGGATGCCATGTCAGCACATGCCGGTGAGCACATATATTTATACAACAGCCATGAGGCACTGACCAGCAATATGCATCTCTTCCACCAAATAGCAGAATACCCTGAGGTAGTGGGTGCTATAGACTGCATTCACATATGCATCAAAGCACCACCAGGTGAGCGGGGTAGGGTCTACATCAACCACAAGGGCTTCCACTCCATCAACTGCCAGATCGTGTGTAATGCCCAGGTCATTATATTGAATGTGTATGCTGGCTGCCCTGGAAGCAATCACGACTCCCACATCTGGCATATAATGCAGCTATACCAGAGATTTGCCAATGGGGACATCCCTTATGGCCACCTAGTGGGGGATGCTGGTTAAGCACTGGAGCCGTGGCTGATGACACCCATCAGAAATGCACACACACCCAAACAAGAACTCCATAATGAGGCACACGCACAAACCAGAATCATAATAGAGCATGTGTTTGGGATGCTCAAGTCACTGTTCCAGTGACCGGGCACATCCGGTGAAGCTTTGCAGTACTCACCAGTTACATGTACCCAGATTGTCATCGTATGTGCCATGCTACACAATATGATCTTGCGGAAACAGCTGCAGCAGGAACAGCATGGGGAAGGACCACACAGCCCCCCACCATTGCCAAGGCCTGCACAGGCACAGAGTGACTCAGAGGAGGAACAACCTGAGCCTGCCCCAGTAGGTAGAAGGGGGCATTCCCAGTATGCCCAGGCTATGGGAAAGAGGTAACGCATAGCACATACACTGACACTGTAGGAACCCAGGGAATTACACCTCTCTCTGACTAGCACATGCAGTAAAAGGGATGCCAAACATGACACTACCTGTGCTTAACCATGTATAGGTAGTGTACTATGTGCATCCGACATAGTCAGCCCTCCAGAACCATTGTTAATACTGGCACAGCCACAAGGTAAGTCACTCTCCCTATCAATCTATCAATTGCCGAATGGAGTAGTATGTGTTGTTACTTGTATCTATGGTATGGATGCGAGCATGTAAGGGAATTGGGTGGCTGAATGGGATGCCAGAAGATAGCAGACACCTATAGTGGCAGCATGAGATCTGTAACAAATACTAGTGTGACCGTAGTAGCCAGTACTAGACAAGCTGACAAAACTCACTGCAGGAAATGTGCTGGACCACATGTGTGTCCATAGGACACACACATGCCAGTCAGGGAGGCTCACATACCCAACAACAGTCTCAGCCAGCAGGACAGGCATAGACAAACACAAACAAAAGCTGTGCTAAGACCTCTGATTGATGGCTATGGAGAACATCCCCCCCGACCTACACAGACAGACTACAAAAGGTCAGGCACTGGGATGTTAGTTCTGAAGGGTAAGAAGTCTGAAACTGAAATGTAGGTCAATCAAAGCTAATACCTGTAGTACACTGATATGCCTCTAGTCAGCATGATAGGTCAGAATACAGAATGAAATGGAGTACCTGAAATACCAGTACAGTCATAGCAAATGTGTACAAGTGTCAGGTGTGTCCCCCCCCCAATCCTATGTAGAAATGTAGTAACATGTATGTATATGTATAATAACAGTGGAGCACAGATTACGTGAGCTGCCAAAGTAGCAGGATAGATTGCAGCATGTGTACAATATGCAGGACTGCATGTGTTAAGCTGGTGTGTGTTGTATATTGTGTGATAGTGGTCAGTATGTAGGCATGGTGAGGTTTGTCTTAGTGGCCATTGGCCAATACTGCCCATGACAAGGCCAAGTTCTGACAACTGCACTGCCAAAAACAATGCACCCCAGCAAAACACATTTCAGCAGTAAGCCATAGTAAATGTGTGGAAGTAATATGTGTCACCATCTGAAAGATGGACATGGTATGAATGTGGGGCCCAGGCATACAAACAGTACAAAGGGGGAAGTACCCCAGACAGACAGTGTATAATATGTTACTATCAAATGGACACACCTTTGGAATTGTACATACAGGTTAGCAGCACATTAGTTGGGCTTGTAGTAGAGAATACTGATGTCATCTGGCCAAACACTGGCAGAGCACAAAGTCACAGGTATGAAGTATTGAGAAACAGTTGATGTCCCTGCACAAGCTAGCATAGGTGTAATGCCCCATGCATATCTGTGAATCAGATGCAAGTAGTGTCCATAGCAAACATGCACCCAGCTCACTCCACCATCACCCACAGGTACCTCTCCAGTCTTATCCCTGCTGTTGGCAATGAGTATAATATGACCCCCACCTCTGTATGGCAATAGCCAAAGAACACAGCATGCATAACAGGTGTCCCATGCAGGTGTGTCCCTAGCTGTAAGCAGCAACCTGCCAGCATCCACACCACTGGATCAATAATGACATAAAGTATTGGCATTAACACCTTGCACACCTACCCTGTCACCCCAGGGGAATATAGTGTATTGTAGTCTGGGAATGTAGGAGTGACACAATGCAATGGTCTGCTACAGCTGGCCTGCATCACTACCAAATGGCTTACAGTCCTCTGCCAAAGGCCTGTGTCTCACCCATACTGCCAATGTATGTTATGTCATGGACTCCCAAATAACAACATAACACAATCCACAGATCCCAAATGCAAGGCCATGTGGACAAATTCCAGTAACTTGTCCACCATGTCCTGCTGCATGAACTGTGGACCAACACCAAATTACTGCTGGGATGAGATGATAAATATAGGGAACTTATCAGATAATGTTTGCATAATGTTTGGAAAAGGATAGAATAATAGAGGGGGGGTAGGAGCATGGGTGTCATGTAGTGTGTGAAATCCGAAACTCAGCTGTGTGCACATACTATCCCTGCCTGCAAACACAGGAATGGGTGGCTACAAACCTGCTCGTAAACCACAATGTGAAGGGGTAATGTCCAGAATTATGACACCTGCCCCTGGGTAACCTGTGTGAATCTGTACAGCTGTGAGGTATGGCCACAGCAGGATATGGCCATACTGTCACGTCAATGGATGTACAAGCATGGGATCCTCAGCCAGCACTGTACCAAAGTACTGAACCATTTACACAGACCCAGCAGCAAGTGTCTGCAGCTTCGCCTCCAGAATGGCATGATTGTGCGGGAATATGTAGGCTGCAGACCACAATACTGAACACAGCTGCATCCACCCTGTGTTCCCAGGGACATCACTGTAAGGAAATATGTATACCTAACAGCACTTGATGACATAAAACATCACAGTGTAAAACAGTGCATATGTCTGAATATCTCTGCTAACACCAAGACCATGTAGCAGAAGCAGCACAGACACAATTACCTACAGTAACCCACTATCCTTTGCCATTCTGACCCCATATTGTCAACTGATCTACATATATCCCACATAAACAGGTTGCTAGTTATAGGTGTAGAACACAAAAGCCTGCACTGGAGTACAACCTACCTGGGATGGATTCACACATTCAATACAGAAGGTCATACTGGGCATGCTCCCACACTTACAGACATAAAGCCCATGTCTAGCAACAACAGTGGACTATACATATCTGACAGTCACAGATGTTTGTGCACACACTCCCCAGTATGCACCACTCATGCTTTGCACACACATTGGATAGGAATACACACATATATCCAAGGACAACACACTATAATAGGCCAAAATTACACATACATAGATGTGTGGAAGAGAGTGACAGACACTGACAAAGAGCCTCTCATCATGAGGCCTGTCCCACCCAGCACACATCCAATTGGCTAAAACCACATGATGTGCAAATGTCAATCACTGTAGACATTTGCCTCTGGTATCCCTCAGCACTATAGTGTCTGTGGCGCTTGTGCTGTGTAACACGACTGTACAAGTCAGTAGTCATCTAGCAGTTGTATACACGTACCTGTGGAATATAAACCTGTGTGTGCTGGAGTGTTGTGTGTCTACTTCTAGATGAATAGGTTATGGCCCATGCACACACACTGCACTCCCTACTGCCCTACTATGACAACCCTGCTGATGTCTTCACCTTGAAATACACCTTTGGGGAAGGAATAGCCCAGTAATCTCCATGGCACATCTTATTACTGAGTAATCCTGTAGCGTGATGTACTAGTTAGGTAGGAGTTCTAATTCCTAACATGGCAAGTGTGTGTGTGTGTGTGTGTGTGTGTGTGTGTGTGTGTGTGTGTGTGTGTGTGTGTGTGTGTGTGTGTGTGTGTGTGTTTGTGTTAGTCTGTGTAGGGATCAATGCTTTTGAGGCCATTCAAACTCACTACAATTTCAAATGCCTTACTTTGGCAGGGCTGCTGATGTCATTCACCTTTAAATACACCTTTGGGGAACACGTAGCCCAGTAATCTCTGTGGTGCATCCTCTAACTGTGTAATGCTGTAGTGTGATGTACTAGTTAGATAGATGTTCTAATCCCAGATATGGCAAGTGTGTGTGTGTGTGTGTGTGTGTGTGTGTGTGTGTGTGTGTGTGTGTGTGTGTGTGTGTGTGTGTGTGTGTGTGTTTGTGTAGGGATCAATGTTTTGAGGCCATTCACACTCACTACAATTTCAAATGCCGTACTTTGGCAGGGCTGCTGATGTCATTCACTTTGAAATACAACTTTGGGGAATAAGTAACCTAGTAAGCTCCATGGAGCATCCTATAACTGCATAATGCTGTATTGTGATGTACTAGTTAGCTAGGATTTCTATTTCCAGACATGGCAACCGTAGAACTTTGTTTGTGTGTTTTTATATGTGTAAGGATCAATGCTTTTGAGGCCATCCACAGTTACTACAACTTCCATTGCCCTACTTTGGCAAGCTTGCTGATGTCATTCACTTTGAAATACACCTTTAGGGAAGAAGTAGCCCAGTAATCTCTGGCGCGTGCTATAACTGCGTAATGCAGTAGTGCGATATACTAGTTAAGTAGCAGTTCTATTCCCAGACATGGCAACTGTGAAACTGTGTGTGTGTGTGTGTGTGTGTGTGTGTGTGTGTGTGTGTGTGTGTGTGTGTGTGTGTGTGTGTGTGTGTTTGTGTGTAGGGATCAATGCTTTTGTGGCCATTGACAGTCACTAGGCACACCTAAAAATAGAGAACATTGATATCTGTGCAGTAACAGAGACCTGATCCAAGGCTCCAGAGAGCATTCCTGTAATACCAGGTATAGCTCTCACCACACCTGTTGGACACCAAACCACGACCAAAGATGGAGGAGTGTCCATATTCACCAAGGATATTTACACTGCCAGGCTACTTGCCCAACATAATGTGTCTGAAATACCACCGGTGCAACTAGCACTAGGTCAGACTGCAATCCAAATTCTACGGCTTGCTTGAAATCCCCCATCATGCCCCATGATTCTCACTACAGATTTTGAAACATACTGGGAATATTATGATACAACCAAAAACCCTAATACTGGGTGACTTGCACTACCCTGCCATTAACTGGGAAAAATACTTGTGTACCGACACGTGTACCCAATGGTTCTTGGAAGTCATAATTCCCAATGCCCTGGATCAAGTAACCCATAGCTCAAATATCCTAGACCTGGTCTTTACCAATATGGGAAATCAATGCTCCACACCTATCATCACCCCATTGGTGGTCAGGTCTGCCCATGAGCTAATCATCCTTAGCAGCACCATCCCTCCCCCACACCCCAGTAAAGAAACCTCTGTAACACACATCTCCAAAGCCAACGTCATGCTACACATGTCAGACGTGACTATCATCATGACACCCATGCAGATGGAAACTGAAAGGATGACTGCTGAATCCTACATGAAGGCACTATATGAGCACATCCACTCCTGCATGAACCATGCCATCCAATATAGAACCAAGACACTCCCCACCAAGAAAAGGAAGCCAATGTGGTGGCCCCCTGCCATAAACATGCTGTACAACAAAAGGAGGAAACAGTTGCAGAAACAGGGGAATTTTCAGGTTGCAAAATAATCCCTTACAGCCACAGTAAGAATCTGAGATCCCTCATAACATCCACCAAAGCTAGTTACGAACATAATATAGCCAAAGATGCCAAAGACAACTGCAAGCCATTCCATAGCTATGTCAGGAATCTAAATGGCAATGCTCAGATCTGCTCTGAGCTACAACAGGATGGTATTAAATATACTGCTTCCAACGATATTGCTAATATCCTGGCAGATCGATTCAGTGCCAACTGCACTACCCCTCCCACCCTGAATGGGCCCATCTCAAGAAGGAAAGATTACCAGATTCCAGTAATAATGGCCACATAGGTAAAAACCACACTCACCAGAGCTAAGACAACAGCAGCCATGGGAACTGTCAACATCATGTGCTGTGTACTACATGAGCTACAAAATGCACTGGTACCTCACCTACGTGCCATGTCTAATCATAGCCATGCCTCAGGCTTTGTGCCCACTGTGTGGTGCACAGCTACAGTTATCCCAGTCCACAAGGGGGGATCCATCTTGGATCCTGGGAACTACAGCCCCAGCAGTCTGATGTGCCTGATCTGCAAGGCCATGGAATGTATTATGATGGAAATTAAAACAAAGACATTGGCAACCTGCAAACATTGGACTCCAACCAGGTTGGGTTTGTGAAGGGCCGATCATGTCACCTCAACCTGATTGACAACTGTGAATCCATCTCCAGAGCTATGGACGAGGGTAAGGTGGTTCACACAGCCTATCCGGACCTCGACAAGGCCTTCAATACCATCCTCCAGTCTGTAATCATAGATAAATGCATCAAGCTGGCCATTAATCCCTATGTCACCCAGTGGGGTGCCAACTGCTGCACTGACAGAATCCACACCATAAATTTAGGTGCCACCAACCCCAGCCCCAGACAAGTGACATTTGGAGTACCTTAGGGTTCAGTCCTGGCACTGCTCTTGTTTAGCAGCTACTGCTCTGATGTACAGTCCAATAGTTTGGGACTCTGGCAAACAAAGGTCACAGATGACTGCACACTGGGAGCGACCATTGAATCCCCACATGACGTGGATATTCTACAGAAGGGCCTTACAGAAAGACATGCTTGGTGTCTGAGCTATGGCCTCAAGATTAATGTCAAGAAATTTATAGTTATCCCCTTTGGGAAGGGATATGTACCTGTGAAGTATCATATAGGTGGCAGTACACTAAACACCTAAAGTGTGATAAGAAACTTAGGCATACAGGTGGACAGTGGTCTCACCTTTGATAACCACATCACCACAACAGTCAGGAAATCCACCTATGTGGCACACCTCACCACTAAGGGCTTTAAATCCAGGAAAAAGGAGGCCGTTGTTCCACTGTAGTCATCTCTCAGTAGACCCAGTACAGACTACAATGGCCCATTACGTATGTACCTCACAAAACATCTGCACCAACTAGAATGGCTGCAGATATACCTCACTAAAAAAATCACAGGCCTAAATTTGATGCCGTATGCTGACCATCTGACAATCATCCAGCTATACTCTGTCACATATTGCTTTCTTAGAGGTGATCTCTGCTTAACATACCATGCCATGTTAAACCCACAGCTGTTGGACATGCAACACTTAAAGAATTCCAAACCCTCACAGACACATGCTCCAGGGATCCAAATCTTGTCATCACAATGAACAATACAAGCTGGAGGGATGTGTTCCTGACCCAGAGACTCCCCAGACTCTGAACTAGACTGCCCATACATGTCAAGCAGAGTGCCTCTTTGGCCCTCTTCAAAAGGAACCTGGACGATTGGATGGGAGATAGGAAACTGACCTCGGGGATCATGTCAGCTGCCCTGCTAGACAGGGGTCCAGGGAAGTAAATATTGTGGGAAGAAATAGCCAAGGAATTGTCATGTGTAGGCATGTATAGGCCCTAGGGCCAATAGCCTAGTACCAACCTATGAACCTATATACCCATGACCTACACTTTCCATTGCTCAGCCTTGGCAAGGTTGCTGATGTCATTCACTTTGAAATACACCTTTGGGGAATGACTACCCCAGTAAGCTTCGTGGCATGTGCTATAAGTGTGTAATGCTGTAGTGTGATGTACTAGCTAAGTAGGAGTTCTAATCCCAGACATGGCAAGTGTAAAAGTCTGTGTGTTTGTTTGTCTGTGTAGGGATCAATGCTTTTAAGGCCATTCACAGTCACTACAACTTCCATTGCCTTACTTTGGCAAGCCTGCTGATGTCATTCAATCTGAAGTATACCTTTGGTGAAAGACTAGCCCAGTAAGCTCTATGGCATGTACTATAACTGTGTAATGCTGGAGTGTGATGTACTAGTTAGGTAGGAATTCTAATCCCAGACATGGCAAGTGTAAAGGTTTGTGTGTGTTTGTTTATCTGTGTAGGGATCAGTGCTTTTGAGGCCATTCACAGTCACTACAACTTCCATTGCCCTACTTTGGCAGCCCTGCTGATGCCATTCACTTTGAATACACCTTTGGGGAAGAAGTAGCCCAGTAATCTCCATGGCGCATGTTATAATTGTGTAATGCTGTAGTGTGATGGACTAGTTAGATAGGAGTTCTAATCCCAGACATGGCACCTGTGAGACTGGGTGTGTTTGTCATACGTATCCTGTGTAGAGGTAGCTGTGAGTGTGTAACAAAAGGACTCATTGTGGAGCGGGTTTTGCAAATTTCTTATATGGTGGGCCTATTATATGTCACAATGTCCACCTTACAAGGATAACAGATGTCAAACAGCAGAGAGGCTGGGGTAGTCCATCCATACCCCCTACATGTGACATCAGGGCTTGGCGAACAATAAAGGCAACCCTTGTATTACCCAGAGAACACTCTCCACCATGTCTCATATATAAACACACTTGGCTAGGTAACAACCACTATGTTGGTAGTTCTCTGCATATTGCCCACAGATAGTAACCATAGTGTGATTGCAGTGGACTACAGAGGACATGGCACCCTGTCCTATCCCTACAATAGGCAAATCATTGCATACAGTGCTCCTTCACTATGTTCCCTACTGTACGCCTGCAACAACTGTAGAGCCAGTAAATGTAACCCACAAGGGATATAGCATTCCTAATACACATGCTCTGTATGGACAGATGCCACTGACACCAGGGAATATCTGTATCATGCTGTCAATGTAGGTGCAGGGTCAACCTGGTGTCCATTGCCAGTTCTCACCACATGAAGTCAGGAATGGCCCATCTGATTATAAAAACCTGTCTAGATAACATGCCGCAGACACCCCAGGTATACTTCCACATGTCACAGAACATGCATGTGGGATGCACATCCCAGACAATGTCCATGTCATGGAATATAGAACACATACATGGCAAACATTGCACAGCACTGACCACCCACAATACTAATCCAGATGACTGGATGGTGAATATACTACCCACCTGTGTGGGCCAATCCAGACACTACAACCCTGAGCCACACTGCAGACCATTGGTATGTGGCCTGATGCCAAGGAAACCCTTTACATAACCTTGTACAGCCTTCTGGCACAGTCAACCGCTACACAACATGTGAGGCAATGCGCCCATGCATGTCAGTACTGGCAAACCTGTGTCTGTGTGTGTGGAGTATAATTAATGATTTGGACACCATTCACACTCACTACACCTCCCATTGGCCTACTGAAGCATGCCTTTTGATGTCAAACACCTTGACATACCCTTTAAACATATATCATCCTGATGACCCTGTGGTGCATGTGATACCTGCGTATTACTGTAT